>NC_034196.2:39616042-39821042 GCF_002021735.2 Oncorhynchus kisutch | reverse complement strand
GATGAGAAACGATAACTTGGCTCTATACACGGGGTACCAGTACCGAGTCTGTGCAGGGGTACGAGGTAATTGAGGTAGATACAGTATGTACATATAGGTAGAGATAAAGTGACTAGGCAACAGGATAGATAATAAATAGTAACAGCAGCGTATGTGATGAATCAAAAGAGTTAGTTCAAAAAGAGTAAATGAAGATAGTTAAATAGTTAACCAATAACTACCCACACTAACTATTTTGTAGTCTTATGGCTTGGGGGTAGAAGCTGCTCAGGGTCCTGTTGGTTCCAGACTCGGTGCAACAGTACCACTTGCCGTGCGGTAGCAGAGAGAACAGTCTATGACTTGGGTAGCTGGTGTCTTTGGCAATTTTTAGGGCCTTCCTCTGACACAACCTGGTTTAGAGGTCCTGGATGGCAGGAAGCTTGGCCCCAGTGATGGGCAATAGACACTACCCTCTGTAGCACCTTGCGGTTGGATGTGAAGCAGTTGCCATGCCAAGTGGTGATGCAGCCAGTAAATATGCTCTCAATGGTGCAGCTGTAAAACTGTTTGAGGATCTGATGGCCCATGCCAAATATTTTCAGCCTCCTGAGGGGGCTGTGTGTGTGGACCATGATAATTCCTTAGTGATGTGGATAATGAGGAACTTGAAGCTCTCAACCTTATCCAATACAGCCCGGTTGATGTGGATGGGGGGCGTGGCTCGGCCCTCCGTTTCCTGTTTCCACGATCAGCTCCTTTGTATCGCTGTCGTTTAGGGAGAGATTGTTGTCCTGGAACCATACTGCCAGGGCGTCGGTAATCAGGTCAACCACAGTCGTGTCGTCAGAAAACGTAATGATGGTGTTGAAGGAGTGTGCAGCCACGCGGTCGTGGGTGAACAGGGAGCATAAGAAGGGACTAAGCACGAACCCCTGTTTGGCCACCCTATAAATTAATTAATCTGAAAAACCTTTTGGAGTTCTAAAAATTGCCACACAGGGGAAACCTTTCCCGTTCGAAAAGGTTCCTTGAGGAACTTCTGAAAGGGTCTTCGAGGAACCAAAGATTCAAACTGGAACCTTTTTGTGATGGGAGGGTTTACATTTTCTACCTTTTTAATAATATATTGTAGAGGTGGCAGCCTATAAGAAGATTGGAGGAGTGGCTTATTGGAGGCGTGGTGCTCAGATAGTTATTTTTGGCCACCCATTAGAGTAAATATCATGTCATGTTAAGTTTGTACACTGCAATTATTCAATTTTCCTTTAACATTTTTGCATATTTCATTCTAATACAATATTAATATTGCCGATTACAAATATTAATAAAATGTAGGATTTGCACAGGCTCTTGAGGAACTAATACACCGCTGTAAGCCTCATTGAAGTTATACAACAGTCATAGTTTAACCTTCACGTGATGGCAATACAACAGAACAGATTAACAGGAATTATTACATGTCAATCAATCAAATTTAATTTAAAAAGCCCTTCTTACAGCTGCTGATGTCACAAAGTGCTGTACAGAAACCCATCCTAAAACCCCAAACAGCAAGCAATGCAGGTGTAGAAGCACGGTGGCTAGGAAAAACTCCCTAGAAAGGCCGGTACCTAGGAAGAAACCTAGAGAGGAACCAGGCTATGAGGGGTGGCCAGTCCTCTTCTGGCTGTGCCGGGTGGATAACAGAACATGGCCAAGATGTTCAAACGTTTGTTGCCCTGAAGTGTAATGCATGAATCAGAATAGTTTCTAAAAAATAACCCCCTGATAGCACTTACTTTTATACCAGCCTGTATCTTTAGCAGTGTAAATTAATACAAGAGAAGGACCTAGATACAATATGTGCTTTATGACACATGGGTGGCCTAAAAAGATCCAACTTAAAGCCACGCTCCGACTAAGCCACACCTACAGTCCAGGGGTTCCTCCAGAAACCCCTTGCTACATTGAACCATTAAAGGTTCCTCCAAGAACCCATCAATGATACAAAGGTATAAATATGAACTATTGACTAGCAATGGTTCTTTGAGTCACCACTAATTCTAATAGTGTATATTCAATGAAATTCCATAACACTTTATTTGTTGCCCTGAAGTGTAATGCATGAATCAGAAAACTTTCTAAAAATAACTCCCTGAAAGCGCGTACTTTCATGCCAGCCTGTATCTTTAGCAGTGTGAATTAATACCAGAGAAGGACCTAGATACAATATGTGCTTTATGACACACATCTAGTGCTGCAGTGATATACTCATAGATATTTACTCCTACGGCCACTGCCACTACTGGGTCCAGTAAAATCCATACCAAGGCCCTTATTCATAAAGTGTCTCACAGTAGGAGAGTGTGATTTAGGATCAGGTTTTCCCTGTCTGCGAAATCTTTATTTATTATGATCTAAAAGGCTAAACTGATCCTAGATCAGCACTTCTACTCTGAGATCCTTTCTGAATACCTCCACGCCTTTAAACACCAATAATTTTCCAATTTGCATAAAGCAATATTCTGGCTCAAAGATCTGCAAATAGGTACGGTATATCACCAGTGGTAATGGTTTGTTGAGTCAATGTAGTGTGCAGCTGAGAACACATTGGGTCCTGTTTCAGCACTTCACCACTGAATATTACCTTCCATGGCTGTTAACCTGACATGTTCCCACATAAAAGGTTATATTTACTTCTATCTGAGAATAGAAATGTCCTGGAAGCACTGTCCCTGGCCTCTCTGTACTGAATGTACAAACATTCTGGAGCCTGTTGTGTAACATTTTTACTGTTAGAAGGTTCTCCCCTCACAAAATCACAGTGGTAAAAAAAAATGATTTTTCATATACGCCCAAGTACTTAATGCAAGTATGAAAACAACAGAGCAACTCTCAGATAAAGGCAATGTCAAATACTGTAACTTATGTATGGGAACAAATAGATTCCCATCTGGTAGAAAAGGCATGTCATCACAATGTGTTACAGTTCATCTAATAGGAACGTTTGTCTACTTTACTTTATGATTGTTTGACCCTTGAAAAGTGCATTCAGACATGGAGAAAAGTCAACAGTGTGTTGCTGGTATACGAGTACTGTCTCTTTAAGGTCAGGCTTACTGCTGCTCCATGTCTCTGACTGCTACAGCTGCTGTTATTGTTGTTGGACACTTGTCTTCAATGTGAGCCCAAGGCACTGTGGGATACCAAGACCTGTCTTCACTTTCAAGGTCTTCCTAACACTCCTTGTCCTAACAGTCTTTTGATGTCTTTAAATGTTGCTGAATCTCTTTTGCTAAAAATTCACACGGGAACTTTAATATTGTCTAATAATTCTCTTTGATTATATTCCAGTTCAAACTACTGAATATTTGCGGTAGATGGTATGATAATATTATTTTCACTTTCCCATGCTATTAAACGATTATAGTAATAACCTAAGGTTTCTACAATAAATCCCTTACTCCTGTATGTGCAACAACAATATAATTGTGGTCATTTTCTACAGTTTAACTGGTTTTGTTATAGGTTCAATATCTACTAGTTTTATGCCAATGACACAGATGGAACATACTGTAAAATTGCTATGAATGACTTTGGCTTCTACTTTCAGCCTTAGTGTTCTTCATTGTTCAGCACAATATTTAGGACTGAGAGAGAATGGGGGAAAATGTAGTCTTACGAATTCCTGTTTATGGATGATGTTTCTCTTGTCTGTTTGCCCAGCACTTGTTTATCCAACATAAAAATGCACAAGTTCTCTTTGTCTAGACATTCTAAGTCTTTGACTTTTAGAATAAGTATACAAAAAAAAGCCAAACATGCAATATACTGTTTATACAGTATAAATCATTAAAATAAATGGACAGTCCTTTTTGTTCTGCTCCTGTGTCATTTTCTAATGATGTAAACCAAGCTCTTATATCAAAGATTGTTTCCCATGGTATTTCATCTCAGAGATGTACTAAAATATATGGCCTGTAATTTCCCCTATCAACCGATGTTGTAGTTTAGGAAAAGGAAACTAATTTCTCAATTGAACACAGTAAGGAAAAATGTAATTGAATAAATAGTTTGGGTTGCAGAGTCTCATTTGTATCAATCAATTAATCAAATGTATTTATAAAGCCCTTTTTACACCAGCAGATGTCACAAAGTGCTCTGTAGAAACCCATTCTAAAACCCAAAACAGCAAGCAAAACAGATGCATAGATCCGATATTCTATTTTCATTCAGGCTAATCTGAGACTCTTAAAGCAGCAATCAGCAGTGAAAACCATAACAAATCGGAATCCGTGCCCCAGTTTCAGTAAAAAAGCTGAGGGACGGGGCTGGACATTTTTTACCACTCTCAAATTCATAAACAGAGCTATGGATGCAAGGACTGACCATCCATGATATCAACATTATAGTTTTAACCATGTTTTGAGTCTATAAAGTGGGTTCTAAAGGGGTGTGACTGTTGAACTAAGCTCATGAGGAATTTACAAGTTATATTCTTCAAGAATCAATGGGTGCATATAGTTCATTTATGAGTCCAAAAATGTCTGATTGCACCTTTAAAGCTGTTTAGTTAAAGATTTTACATTTCTTTACTTCGAAATTGTTTGAGAGAAATCAGAATAATAACTTTTTTCTTGGCTTATGAAGTCAAACTTTTCTGCCCAGGCAATCCTTGCAAGTTATTATTTGTATGTGTAGGCCTCTGTGTGTGGGTGTGTGTGTGTGTGTGTGTGTGTGTGTGTGTGTGTGTGTGTGTGTGTGTGTGTGTGTGTGTGTGTGTGTGTGTGTGTGTGTGTGTGTGGAGAAAGAGGAAGTGTGAGAGAGAGCGAAAGAGCGAGCGAGAGAGCGAGCGAGAGAGCGGGCACGCGCGTGAGAGAGAAAGCGTCCTCGCCTAAGGTAGAAGTGACATCTAGTGGATAAAGACAATAACTACGCTCATGGAAATATTAAATCAATAACAAGACAGAAAAAAAATGTTTGCCTTGTCAGTCAGACAAACCTCAGACAAAACACAATAACTGCTATCCTTATTGTAAAGTCTATGGTTATTACACCTTCTAAATGTAATTTATATTGGGCTATATGGCAGTTCAGACAAATGCCAGATGGGCTGGTCCATCTTTAGCCCAGTGGGCCTGTCTTAATTGGGGCTTTTGCGCAAAATGATCATTGTTTGACTGAAAATGGACTGGTGTGTTAGACATGCCTGGGCTGATTCCTGGTCCCAAATTGCATTTGCTTAAGTCCTGCATTTGAATTGAATTGGGTTTATTTTGGGTAACAGGCATACACAACAAAATGCACAATGTGGACCCAGAAGATATCACCTGAAAGTATGAATTAAAACACTTGTTTCCAAAGTGGTCCTTGATGGTAAAAACAATAACACATAATGATTAAAAGACAAGACAAAACTACAAACAACCATAAATACATTCATTTATATTGACATTCTAAAAAAGCCCCACTAGTCACTGCACTTCTCCCTAACCTCAAAAATCAACCATATCCACCTGACCAGCAGTAGGGGCACAAGGGGCAGTGGAGTGGTTTCTCTTACTCAGACAACCTTGTCCATAAAAACTTTGCCTGCTTTTTAAAGCAATTTTTATTTCTTATATGCTTGATCTCCAAGGGAAGGCTATTCCATAGACAAATGCCTATATGGAAAAATGTACTCCTCGCAGTACTGTTTACTCTTGGGATTTTACAAGACATAACACTACTGTAGCTCTGGTTTTGTGACTGTGTTGGTTATAGACCATATCAATATCGTTTTTCATGTAACCTGGGGCGTGATCATTTAAGATGTCAAACATTTGATTAAGTTTAAGTTGGTCCACTCTGGCAACAAGCCCACCTCCCGGAACTCCTGTACCCCTATGTGGGGATAATTTGTGTGTCAGCAGTTCCTGCAAGAAGAAGGCATTGATGCTATGGACTGGCCCGCCCGTTCCCCAGACCTGAATCCAATTGAGCACATCTGGGACGTCATGTCTCGCTCCATCCACCAATGCCACGTTGCACCACAGACTGTCCGCCACCTCATCAGGAGCATGCCCAGGCGTTGCAGGGAGGTCATACAGGCACGTGGAGACCACACACACTACTGAGCCTCATTTTGACTTGTTTTAGGACATTACATCAAAGTTGGATCAGCCTGTAGTGTGGTTTTCCACTTTAATTTTGAGTGTGACTCCAAATCCAGACCTCCATGGGTTGATACATTTGATTTCCATTGATAATTTTTGTGTGATTTTGTTGTCAGCACATTCAACTATGTAAAGAAAAAAGTATTGAATAAGAATATTTCATTCATTCAGATCTAGGATGTGTTATTTTAGTGTTCCCTTTATTTTTTGAGCAGTGTATATATGAAATAAGAGAGGCCCTAAAATTGATCCCTGCAGTATTCCACAGGATATTTCTTTGGCCTCTGACAGAGCATCACTGACATTACATACTTGTGTTCTGTTGATCAGATAAGACCTAAACCAATTCACTGTTACATCGTTTAGACCCATGCATTTCAGTTTCATCAGGAGAATATCATGGTCTGCAGTGTCAAAAGCTTTCTGCAAGTCTGACATGAACATACCTGTATAGTTCCCCTTCTCACTTTCCTGTTTAATGTGGTCAAAAAGGTAGACAAGGCAAGTAATCTGTTGAATGGACTGTTCTAAAGCCAGATTGGAGTTCATAAAGAAGTTTGTGCTCAAGAAGGTATCCCTCAAGTTGATTAAAAACAAATCTCTCAACAACTTTGTATAAGGTGCTGAGGATCAACACAGGCCTGTAGTTTCCTACATTTGTTTTACTGCTCTTCTTGTGGAGCGGAAACACCCGGGCGGAAACACCCGGGCTGTTTTGAGATCCTTGCGAAACGTACCACAACTAATAGAAAGGTTTACAATATGCGTTATCATTTTAGAGGTGACACAAGGCACTATCCTTTATGAATCTAGTAGGAAGGTTATCCAGCCCAGTTGCTTTGTTTGTGCTCATTAAGCATAGTAGTAAACTTTGTCCTCTGTTACCATGCACAGCTCAAATGAATCATTTGTGATACCTTTGCTATGGTAAAAGTTGTTAATGAAAGACTGGACATAGTATCCAGAGCAGGTGGGTAACTTCTTAACCAGAGATGAACCTATAGTAGTAAAAAAAAATTGGTAAAATAATTAGCAACTTTTGCCTGGTCATAATATAATACATCATTAATATCCAGGCCAATACTACAGGACTTTACCTTACGGGGAGTTTTTGAGCCAATGTCCTTTAACATTGTCCACAGTTTACGAGGCTGATGGTAAATTGTCATTAATAGCATCTATATAATGTTGGGGTTTGGCTTTATCCATTTTGTATCTTGCCTGGTTTCTACAGTTAATATAACCGTCATAATCTTGTTGTAGATGTGTCCTTCTGAATCTGGCCATGTAACGATCCCTATTCCTTATGAGGTCTAAGATCTCGGAAGTGATCCATTTCTCCCTGAGCGCTGTTTGATTCTAATTTGTTTCATCAGAGCCAGAGAGTCGAGTACAGAAACAGATATTTAAAAAGACATCAAGCTTGATCAAAATCATCACAGTTTAGTACATGAGACTAATCTAAACATCCAAGGACCTCTACAAAACGGTATTTGGAGTATTGTTTCATAGACCTTCATGTATTTATTATCTGGCTCTAGTAGCATTATGGATTTCTTACGGGTACAGTAGGTTACCGTATCACTAAAAAACAATATTTAAGACTCCTAACTGACAGACATTCTCTTGATCTGATACTGTCAATACACACCCGGGTTGGCTCAACAATTAGTTGTTCTAGTCCAAATAAGTGATTATAGTTATACAGAGCATTTACTAATGTACTTTTCACAGCAACTACTGCAGTTAGTTTTCACTTAGGGCCTATATTTAAAGAGATTGAATGCAGCTCATCTATTTCACAAGGTGAAAATGTAGGATTGTCCAACATTTCAATTAGACATTAAGAAAATACAAATGTATTCTTGAAGACTCCTGTCCTAACCAGGAGGTTTGGCAACCCTATCTGAAAATGTTCATAACACTTTTATTTACAGATCAAACTGGGGTGCTTATTAATTAAATACTCCCATGATATCAATTAGCGACGCATTCTATTCTCCTAATTGAATATCATTTGCATAATGAAAGGAGAACATGTTGAGGAGAATTCCTTGAGGTATTTTTGTTTTCACACGTCAGCCTGGAAACCAGGCGGAGCCAGGCAATCTTCCCACAGTCCTCCTTGCTGGTTCCCATGGTGACCGGCAGCACAATAACTATGAATGGAATGAAAATATGTCTCTCATGAGAGCATGGACCTCTATTGTTTTTTTACTGAGAACACACTCATGGGTCCTAGATTTGTCTCACACGCCTTTATACTGTGAACTTTGTTCTTCGTACACATTGAAACATAGAAAACCATGAATCTCCCCCCCCCCCCCAGTCCCTATGCTGCCTAATGAGTATTGGCTGAGAGAAACCTTTCAACTTGAAAAAAATAAACATTGAAAATGTATTTTCCCTTACTTTTCACTTCTCCCGGACTCGGATATCTCTCCTTCTGATATTTCTTAAGTTCTTTCAATTTTGGGGATTTGTTCCGTAGTATTTTTATATTGTTAGGTATTACTGCACCGTTGGAGCTGGAAACAGAAACATTTCGCTGCACCTGCGATAACATCTGTAAAATATGTGTGTAAGCGACTGATAACATTTTATTTTATTTGATCCCGTTTTCACTCTGTCAATAACAAATGCTCTTTTAAATCCAGTGAGTATCTAGTATACACAACATTATCAAAGGACACTTCCTGGTGCTTAGCGTCTGTCAACTGAATAGAGGCCTTAAAATAGCCTCTCGAAGGGGGCCGTGTGGTTCAGGTGCATACTAATACAGCCTGGGTAGCTGTGTGGCTGACTTGGGAGTGTGTCGCTCAGTCTGTCAGTGGCTCCACAATGAAAACATCCCCAGTCACCACCGGCAGGCTGCATTTTGACTCTCTGTCTTGCACATGCTCAGTGAGACTCCAGTCGTGAATCTTTTCATTCATGCTGTACATCTCTCTTCCTCCATCGCCTGGCTAGGCAAGCTGCTGCTGTAGCCTCCACCTTACCTCCACTCTGGATGATAGATTTCTCCATCCCTCCCGTTTATCCCTCGCTCCTCAGTGGGGAAAAGAAACAAGAAACAGGGGGAACACAAGACTGTCTTGGGGGAATTCTTCTCTCTCCTCTCTTCTTTCCTGGGATGGATGGATGAGGATTTATATTGGTCATGTAACCCTCTTCAAGGCAGTAGTAGAAGACGTGAGAGAAGAGGGGGAAGAGGAGGAGGAGAAGTAGATGAGCGATGTCTTGGGCTACAGTGTGAGGGAGGTTTTCAACAGAGGCATATGTGCCTCTCTAGTCTCTCGTCTCAGTGTTTATTTTGGACAGATGATGATGTTTTAGTTTGACCATGGAGTTCAGCGCGTCATCTGTGTTTGACCAGCAGAAAGGTAAGCAAGCAGGCAACCAGTGTTGGATGTTACATATCACAATAAGGAAGAGGAACTGGAACAGGGGAGAGAGAGAGCGAGAGAGAGCGAGAGGGAGATGGGGAGCGATGTCGCTGCCGCTGTTGCCATGGAAATGCTGTGTTCTCTCTACTTGGTTTTGGCATCATGATGAGTATATGCTGGGTTTATGGCTGTTGTGTGGGATGACTAGCTAACAAGATCTAGCGTGTAGGGATCTAGTGTGTAGGGATCTACTGTGAAGGGATCTAGTGTGAAGGGATCTAGTGTGTAGGGATCTAGTGTGAAGGGATCTAGTGTGCAGGGATCTAGTGTGAAGGGACATTATCCATAAAGCGTGGTCCTAAATGAAAAGGTTTTATACCTCTAAGTGGAGAACCCTTTTTTAACCCTCTTTGTGGATTCTACATTGAATATACCACGGTTTAGAGGAAATCTTGCAGCGAGAGGTACTGCAATCCCATTCACAATAACTAGGTACTGCATTCCCATTCACAATAACTAGGTACTGCATTCCCATTCACAGTAACTAGGTACTGCAATCCCATTCATAATAACTAGGTACTGCATTCCCATTCACAATAACTAGTAACTGCAATCCCATTCACAATAACTAGGTACTGCATTCCCATTCACAATAACTAGGTACTACAATCCCATTCACAATAACTAGGTACTGCATTCCCATTCACAATAACTAGGTACTGCATTCCCATTCACAGTAACTAGGTACTGCAATCCCATTCATAATAACTAGGTACTGCATTCCCATTCACAATAACTAGTAACTGCAATCCCATTCACAATAACTAGTAACTGCAATCCCATTTCACAATAACTAGGTGCTGCATTCCCATTCACAATAACTAGGTACTGCAATCCCATTCACAATAACTAGGTACTGCATTCCCATTCACAATAACTAGGTACTGCAATCCCATTCACAATAACTAGGTACTGCATTCCCATTCACAATAACTAGGTACTGCATTGCCATTCACAATAACTAGGTACTGCATTGCCATTCACAATAACTAGGTACTGCAATCCCATTCCAAATAACTAGGTACTGCATTGCCATTCACAATAACTAGGTACTGGAATCCCATTCACAATAACTAGGTACTGCAATCCCATTCACAATAACTAGGTACTGCATTGCCATTCACAATAACTAGGTACTGCAATCCCATTCACAATAACTAGGTACTGCATTCCCATTCACAATAACTAGGTACTACAATCCCATTCACAATAACTAGGTACTGCATTCCCATTCACAATAACTAGGTACTGCATTCCCATTCACAATAACTAGGTACTGCAATCCCATTCACAGTAACTAGGTACTGCAATCCCATTCATAATAACTAGGTACTGCAATCCCATTCACAATAACTAGTAACTGCAATCCCATTCACAATAACTAGTAACTGCAATCCCATTCACAATAACTAGGTACTGCATTCCCATTCACAATAACTAGGTACTGCATTCCCATTCACAATAACTAGGTACTGCATTCCCATTCACAATAACTAGGTACTGCAATCCCATTCACAGTAACTAGGTACTGCAATCCCATTCATAATAACTAGGTACTGCAATCCCATTCACAATAACTAGTAACTGCAATCCCATTTCACAATAACTAGGTGCTGCATTCCCATTCACAATAACTAGGTACTGCAATCCCATTCACAATAACTAGGTACTGCATTCCCATTCACAATAACTAGGTACTGCATTCCCATTCACAATAACTAGGTACTGCATTCCCATTCACAATAACTAGGTACTGCAATCCCATTCCAAATAACTAGGTACTGCATTGCCATTCACAATAACTAGGTACTGCAATTCCATTCACAATAACTAGGTACTGCAATCCCATTCACAATAACTAGGTACTGCATTCCCATTCACCATAACTAGGTACTGCATTGCCATTCACAATAACTAGGTACTGCAATCCCATTCACAATAACTAGGTACTGCATTGCCATTCACAATAACTAGGTACTGCATTCCCATTCACAGTAACTAGGTACTGCAATCCTATTCACAATAACTAGGTACTATAATCCCATTCACAATAACTAGGTACTGCATTGCCATTCACAATAACTAGGTACTGCATTGACATTCACAATAACTAGGTACTACAATCCCATTCACAATAACTAGGTACTGCATTCCCATTCACAATAATTAGGTACTGCATTGCCATTCACAATAACTAGGTACTGCATTGCCATTCACAATAACTAGGTACTGCAATCCCATTCCAAATAACTAGGTACTGCATTGCCATTCACAATAACTAGGTACTGGAATCCCATTCACAATAACTAGGTACTGCAATCCCATTCACAATAACTAGGTACTGCATTCCCATTCACAATAACTAGGTACTGCATTCCCATTCACAGTAACTAGGTACTGCAATCCCATTCATAATAACTAGGTACTGCATTCCCATTCACAATAACTAGTAACTGCAATCCCATTCACAATAACTAGGTACTGCATTCCCATTCACAATAACTAGGTACTACAATCCCATTCACAATAACTAGGTACTGCATTCCCATTCACAATAACTAGGTACTGCATTCCCATTCACAGTAACTAGGTACTGCAATCCCATTCATAATAACTAGGTACTGCATTCCCATTCACAATAACTAGTAACTGCAATCCCATTCACAATAACTAGGTACTGCATTCCCATTCACAATAACTAGGTACTACAATCCCATTCACAATAACTAGGTACTGCATTCCCATTCACAATAACTAGGTACTACAATCCCATTCACAATAACTAGGTACTGCATTCCCATTCACAATAACTAGGTACTGCATTCCCATTCACAATAACTAGGTACTGCATTCCCATTCACAATAACTAGGTACTGCAATCCCATTCACAGTAACTAGGTACTGCAATCCCATTCATAATAACTAGGTACTGCAATCCCATTCACAATAACTAGTAACTGCAATCCCATTCACAATAACTAGTAACTGCAATCCCATTCACAATAACTAGGTACTGCATTCCCATTCACAATAACTAGGTACTGCATTCCCATTCACAATAACTAGGTACTGCATTCCCATTCACAATAACTAGGTACTGCAATCCCATTCACAGTAACTAGGTACTGCAATCCCATTCATAATAACTAGGTACTGCAATCCCATTCACAATAACTAGTAACTGCAATCCCATTTCACAATAACTAGGTGCTGCATTCCCATTCACAATAACTAGGTACTGCAATCCCATTCACAATAACTAGGTACTGCATTCCCATTCACAATAACTAGGTACTGCAATCCCATTCCAAATAACTAGGTACTGCATTGCCATTCACAATAACTAGGTACTGCAATTCCATTCACAATAACTAGGTACTGCAATCCCATTCACAATAACTAGGTACTGCATTCCCATTCACAATAACTAGGTACTGCATTGCCATTCACAATAACTAGGTACTGCAATCCCATTCACAATAACTAGGTACTGCATTGCCATTCACAATAACTAGGTACTGCATTGCCATTCACAATAACTAGGTACTGCATTCCCATTCACAGTAACTAGGTACTGCAATCCTATTCACAATAACTAGGTACTATAATCCCATTCACAATAACTAGGTACTGCATTGCCATTCACAATAACTAGGTACTGCATTGACATTCACAATAACTAGGTACTACAATCCCATTCACAATAACTAGGTACTGCATTCCCATTCACAATAATTAGGTACTGCATTGCCATTCACAATAACTAGGTACTGCATTGCCATTCACAATAACTAGGTACTGCAATCCCATTCCAAATAACTAGGTACTGCATTGCCATTCACAATAACTAGGTACTGGAATCCCATTCACAATAACTAGGTACTGCAATCCCATTCACAATAACTAGGTACTGCATTCCCATTCACAATAACTAGGTACTGCATTGCCATTCACAATAACTAGGTACTGCAATCCCATTCACAATAACTAGGTACTGCATTGGCATTCACAATAATTAGGTACTGCATTGCCATTCACAATAACTAGGTACTGCAATCCCATTCCAAAACTAGGTACTGCATTGCCATTCACAATAACTAGGTACTGCAGTCCCATTCACAATAACTAGGTACTGCATTCCCATTCACAATAACTAGGTACTGCAATCCCATTCCAAATAACTAGGTACTGCATTGCCATTCACAATAACTAGGTACTGCAATTCCATTCACAATAACTAGGTACTGCAATCCCATTCACAATAACTAGGTACTGCATTCCCATTCACAATAACTAGGTACTGCATTGCCATTCACAATAACTAGGTACTGCAATCCCATTCACAATAACTAGGTACTGCATTGCCATTCACAATAACTAGGTACTGCATTCCCATTCACAGTAACTAGGTACTGCAATCCTATTCACAATAACTAGGTACTATAATCCCATTCACAATAACTAGGTACTGCATTGCCATTCACAATAACTAGGTACTGCATTGACATTCACAATAACTAGGTACTACAATCCCATTCACAATAACTAGGTACTGCATTCCCATTCACAATAATTAGGTACTGCATTGCCATTCACAATAACTAGGTACTGCATTGCCATTCACAATAACTAGGTACTGCAATCCCATTCCAAATAACTAGGTACTGCATTGCCATTCACAATAACTAGGTACTGGAATCCCATTCACAATAACTAGGTACTGCAATCCCATTCACAATAACTAGGTACTGCATTCCCATTCACAATAACTAGGTACTGCATTGCCATTCACAATAACTAGGTACTGCAATCCCATTCACAATAACTAGGTACTGCATTGCCATTCACAATAACTAGGTACTGCATTGCCATTCACAATAACTAGGTACTGCAATCCTATTCCAAATAACTAGGTACTGCATTGCCATTCACAATAACTAGGTACTGCAATCCCATTCACAATAACTAGGTACTGCATTGCCATTCACAATAACTAGGTACTGCAATCCCATTCACAATAACTAGGTACTGCACTCCCATTCACAATAACTAGGTACTGCATTGCCATTCACAATAACTAGGTACTGCAATCCCATTCACAATAACTAGGTACTGCAATCCCATTCACAATAACTAGGTACTGCAATCCCATTCACAATAACTAGGTACTGCAATCCCATTCACAATAACTAGGTACTGCATTGCCATTCACAATAACTAGGTACTGCATTGCCATTCACAATAACTAGGTACTGCATTCCCATTCACAATAACTAGGTACTGCATTCCCATTCACAATAATTAGGTACTGCATTGCCATTCACAATAACTAGGTACTGCATTGCCATTCACAATAACTAGGTACTGCAATCCCATTCCAAATAACTAGGTACTGCATTGCCATTCACAATAACTAGGTACTGGAATCCCATTCACAATAACTAGGTACTGCAATCCCATTCACAATAACTAGGTACTGCATTCCCATTCACAATAACTAGGTACTGCATTGCCATTCACAATAACTAGGTACTGCAATCCCATTCACAATAACTAGGTACTGCATTGCCATTCACAATAACTAGGTACTGCATTGCCATTCACAATAACTAGGTACTGCAATCCCATTCACAATAACTAGGTACTGCACTCCCATTCACAATAACTAGGTACTGCATTGCCATTCACAATAACTAGGTACTGCAATCCCATTCACAATAACTAGGTACTGCAATCCCATTCACAATAACTAGGTACTGCAATCCCATTCACAATAACTAGGTACTGCAATCCCATTCACAATAACTAGGTACTGCATTGCCATTCACAATAACTAGGTACTGCATTGCCATTCACAATAACTAGGTACTGCATTCCCATTCACAATTTTTTATTTTTTTATTTCACCTTTATTTAACCAGGTAGGCAAGTTGAGAACAAGTTCTCATTTACAATTGCGACCTGGCCAAGATAAAGCAAAGCAGTTCGACACATACAACGACACAGAGTTACACATGGAGTAAAACAAACATACAGTCAATAATACAGTATAAACAAGTCTATATACGATGTGAGCAAATGAGGTGAGATAAGGGAGGTAAAGGCAAAAAAAAGGCCATGGTGGCAAAGTAAATACAATATAGCAAGTAAAACACTGGAATGGTAGATTTGAAGTGGAAGAATGTGCAAAGTAGAGATAAAAAATAATGGGGTGCAAAGGAGCAAAATAAATAAATAAAATAAATACAGTAGGGAAAGAGGTAGTTGTTTGGGCTAAATTATAGGTGGGCTATGTACAGGTGCAGTAATCTGTGAGCTCTGACAGCTGGTGTTTAAAGCTAGTGAGGGAGATAAGTGTTTCCAGTTTCAGAAATTTTTGTAGTTCGTTCCAGTCATTGGCAGCAGAGAACTGGAAGGAGAGGTGGCCAAAGAAAGAATTGGTTTTGGGGGTGACCAGAGAGATATACCTGCTGGAGCGCGTGCTACAGGTGGGTGATGCTATGATGACCAGCAAGCTGAAATAAGGGGGGACTTTACCTAGCAGGATCTTGTAGATGACATGGAGCCGGTGGGTTTGGCGACGAGTATGAAGCGAGGACCAGCCAACGAGAGCGTAAAGGTCGCAATGGTGGGTAGTATATGGGGCTTTGGTGACAAAACGGATGGTACTGTGATAGACTGCATCCAATTTGTTGAGTAGGGTATTGGAGGCTTTTTTGTAAATGACATCGCCGAAGTCGAGGATTGGTAGTATGGTCAGTTCTACAAGGGTATGTTTTGCAGCATGAGTGAAGGATGCTGTTTTGCGAAATAGGAAGCCAATTCTAAATTTAACTTTGGATTGGAGATGTTTGATGTGGGTCTGGAAGGAGAGTTTACAGTCTAACCAGACACCTAGGTATTTGTAGTTGTCCAAGTATTCTAAGTCAGAGCCGTCCAGAGTAGTGATGTTGGACAGGTGGGCAGGTGCAGGCAGCGATCGGTTGAAGAGCATGCATTTAGTTTTACTTGTATTTAAGAGCAATTGGAGGCCACGGAAGGAGAGTTGTATGGCATTGAAGCTTGCCTGGAGTGTTGTTAACAGTGTCCAAAGAACGGCCAGAAGTATACAGAATGGTGTCGTCTGCGTAGAGGTGGATCAGAGACTCACCAGCAGCAAGAGCGACATAATTGATGTATACAGAGAAGAGAGTCGGTCCAAGATAACTAACTAACAATGACTAGGACTGCATTCCCATTCACAATAACTGTCCAGAGTCCTAGGAAGATTATCCAGCAAGAGCTCAATTTTATCTTCCTAGTTAGATATAGTAGATCTAGGGGAACCCTCATTTGTAGGCCATTCTACTCCTTATATTTCAATGAATCATATTTCTATGATTGGAATTCCAATTTGAAATGGACTAATGTCAATATGACACCCTGGGGCCAAGTAAAGAGTAGCACACATTGGATGTGGAATCAGGAATGGTGTGGTTGTGTTGTAGAGGTTGTGGTTATGGTTGTGTTGTGGATGTTGTGGTTGTGTTGCGGATGTTGTGGTTGTGGTGTGGTTGTGTTGCGGAGGTTGTGGTTGTGGCGTGGTTGTGTTGTAGAGGTTGTGGTTGTGGTGTGGTTGTGTTGCGGAGGTTGTGGTTGTGGCGTGGTTGTGTTGCGGAGGTTGTGGTTGTGGTGTGGTTGTGTTGCGGAGGTTGTGGTTGTGGCGTGGTTGTGTTGCGGAGGTTGTGGTTGTGGCGTGGACGTTGTGGTTGTGGTGTGGTTGTGTGGCGGAGGTTGTGGTTGTGTTGCAGAGCTTGTGGTTGTGTTGTGGTTGCGTTATAGAGGTTGTGGTTGAACTCATCAAACACATGGTTTCCTGTGTTTGATAACATTCCATTCACTCCATTCCAACCATTATTATGAGCCGTCCTCCCCTCCATGGTCCTGTGTTGTGGAGGTTGTGGAGAGGTTGTGGTGGTGTTGTGGTTGTGTTATGGCGGTTGAGCCAGATTGTGTCATGTCAGTGGAACACCAAGACTTACTTTCAATGTAATGATTTGATGGATTGCATAATATATTCCCTCTTAATCAATCAATGAGAAAATAAAGGTTCCCTCAATATATTAACGGAGGGATGTCCTGCCACTCCAGGACCTTGAAATGCTTCTTACGAAGCCACTCCTTGGCGGTGTGTTTGGGATCATTGTCATGCTGAAAGACCCAGCCACGTTTCATCTTCAATGCCCTTGCTGATGGAAGGAGGTTTTCACTCAAAATCTCACGATACATGGCCCCATTCATTCTTTCCTTTACACGGATCAGTCGTCCTGGTCCCTTTTGTTGAAAAACCTCCCCAAAGCATGATGTTTCCACCCCCATGCAACCCCAGATCGAGGGAGATTATCAGTGGTCTTGTATGTCTTCCATTTCCTAATAATTGCTCCCACAGTTGATTTCTTCAAACCAAGCTGCTTACCTATTGCAGATTCAGTCTTCCCAGCCTGGTGCAAGTCTACAATTTTGTTTCTGGTGTCCTTTGACAGCTCTTTGGTCTTGGCCATAGTGGAGTTTGGAGTGTGACTGTTTGAGGTTGTGGACAGGTGTCTTTTATACTGATAACAAGTTCAAACAGGTGCCATTAATACAGGTAACGAGTGGAGGACAGAGGAGCCTCTTAAAGAAGAAGTTACAGGTCTGTGAGAGCCAGAAATCTTGCTTGTTTGTAGGTGACCAAATAATTATTTTCCACCATAATTTGCAAACAAATTCATTAAAAATCCTACAATGTGATTTTCTGGATTTTGTTCTTCTCATTTTGTCTGTCATAGTTGAAGTTTACCTATGATGAAAATTACAGGCCTCTCTCATCTTTTTAAGTGGGAGAACTTGCACAATTGGTGGCTGACTAAATACTTTTTTGCCCCACTGTTTATGTACTGTATAACCACATTGATATATTTACTGTATAACCACATTGATATATTTACTGTATAACCACATTGATATATATATATAACCACATTGATATGTGTACTGTATAACTACATTGATATATATAACCACATTGATATATTTACTGTATAACCAAATTGATATATGTACTGTATAACCACATTGATATATTTACTGTATAACCACATTGATATATATATATAGCCACATTGATATATGTACTGTATAACTACATTGATATATATAACCACATTGATATATTTACTGTATAACCAAATTGATATATGTACTGTATAACCACATTGATATATTTACTGTATAACCACATTGATATATATAACCACATTGATATATGTACTGTATAACCACATTGATATATATAACCACATTGATATATGTACTGTATAACCACATTGATATATATAACCACATTGATATATGTACTGTATAACCACATTGATATATTTACTGTATAACCAAATTGATATATGTGTAACCACATTGTATTTGTACCCTTGGCTCCTATAGATTCTGCTGAAGAAGTGGATCTGAACGTCGTTTACCAAGCAGCCGCCAATGGGGATGTCAACACATTAACAGCAACCATACGGGAGGATCCCTCCATTTTGGAGTACTGTGATGGTGAAGGTATGAACGGCTAGGGTTGGAAAATTTGGGTTACCAAAATCCCTGCTTTTCCAGAAATCACAGTTGGAAGATTCCTGGAATCAAGGTGGAATAAGCAGGATATCTGTGAATCCTCCAACCTCCATGTGGAAAAAGTTGTATGAAGTGCTTATGAAGCCTGTATGTACTGTAGTACTTATGAAGCCTGTATGTAGTGCTTATGAAGCCTGTGTGTACTGTAGTACTTATGAAGCCTGTATGTACTGTAGTACTTATGAAGCCTGTATGTAGTGCTTATGAAGCCTGTGTGTACTGTAGTACTTATGAAGCCTGTATGTACTGTAGTACTTATGAAGCCTGTATGTAGTGCTTATGAAGCCTGTGTGTACTGTAGTACTTATGAAGCCTGTATGTACTGTAGTACTTATGAAGCCTGTATGTAGTGCTTATGAAGCCTGTATGTAGTGCTTATGACGCTTGTATGTAGTGCTTATGAAGCCTTTATATACGTTACTGTATATTAGTTGTATTAGTTCACTTGGCTTAAGTATGTCAAAGTGTACTAGTGACAAGCTCCCAACGTCCCACTGATCATCTGTCATGCAGTACGATGCTGACAGCTGATCTTATTAACTAAAGAAGAAGACATTGCTTCAAATGAAACAGATATCTCTCAGTCATCAGAATCAGAACTGTCTTCTTGATGTACAGTACAGCATGGCTACAGAGCCTTGTTCTGGGATCAGGACAGGAGGCACGGAGAGGAAGTTACACCTATATGTTTAATGTGCCATCCATCCCATGTTCTCTGGCTGTAGGCTCCACCCCTTTGATGCATGCGGTGTCGGGGAGGCAGGTGGACACGGTGAAACTCCTGCTGAAGATGGGTACCTCCATCAATACCCAGGATGCCTGTGGAAGGACTTCGCTCTCCCTAGCGACATATCTGGTACCGAACAATATACAACACACAACACAACACAACACACAACACAACACAACACACAACACACAACACAACACAACACACAGCACAACACACAACACAATACACAACACAACACACAACACAACACACCACACAACACAACACACAACACACAACACAACACACAACACAACACAACACACGACACACAACACAACACACAACACAACACACAACACAACACACAGCACAACACACAGCACAACACACAACACAACACACAACACCTGCTCGCACACTCGTTTTGTTTTGATCCCTATTTTTTGTTAAGTTCCTACAATTGTAAAGTTACATGTTTAATTATTATTATTATTATTATTATTATATAGATATAGCAAGTGTTTTATTTAATTCTGTGTCCAAAACTGATTATACTGACATTCCAATCTCATCTCCAGCCTCAAATACATATGGCTGTTCAGCACCTGACATATCCGTAGATAACTTTACATTGGGGCCCCATTTGAATGCTTTGAAAATGCCTCTTCTTTCCTCCTTTCCTCTGTCTGTCACGCCCTGACCTTAGTTCCTTTTTTATGTCTCTATTTTGGTTTGGTCGGGGCGTGAGTTGGGGTGGGCATTCTATGTTCTATTCTATGTGCCCGGTATGGTTCCCAATCAGAGGCAGCTGTCTATCGTTATCTCTGATTGAGAACTATACTTAGGTTGCCTTTTTCTCACCTGGTGTTTGTGGGTAGTTGCTTTCTGTTTTTGTGTCTGCACCAGACAGAACTGTTTCGGTTGTGCTCTTTGTTGTTTTGCATTTTAGTGTTCAGTTTCGAATAAACAATATGAACACGTACCACGCTGCACCTTGGTCCTCACCTTCTTCCACCAACGGCCGTTACACCATCAACAATCTAACATGACACAGTTGACTAGTGAAAGCAATCCAGTCACATCAGTGATTCATTACTTAAAAGGGAAGGATGTATTTTCAAGGTATTGGAAGCAGACCCTATGTTTGCCATCCTAATAGTCAGGAGTATGATTCATTTCCTATGAGGTTAGAGTCTAAACTGTACTGAACACCAACCATCCAAGTAGTTGACTGGAAGCTTTTACAGAGTGCATTGCAAAATTGTCAGAAACAATTGTTTTCTTTTTAAAACTAAATCCTTTGTGCATTGTCTTTGAGCGGCAGTTTCAAAAAGCCACACATGTTTCTGTCATAAAAAAACAGTAGTGCCTTGATAACCTACATTTTTGTTTGTTTTTTGAAGGGGTGGCTCGAAGGCTGCGTGTGTTTGCTGCGAAATGGAGCCAAGCAGAACATCCCTGATAAAAATGGTCGCCTGCCTCTTCACGCAGCGACCGCTGAGATCGACCTCAAGTGAGAGCGTTCGCAAATAATTCATTTAATACATGTTTAATGTGTAGCTATTATACTGACAAAAGAGTACAGATGTAGGATCTTAATTGGATCCAATTTGTTAAAGCAGGAAAATGATCCTGCAGCAACAGGAAATGTGAATTATTATGTGGATTATAATCATGGACATTTTTTGTAGGGGTAGGTACATTTTTCGTGAGGGCAAAACAAGTCAGAAATGTTAAAGTGGAAATTACAAACTTCAGAATCCTTTTAAAAACTTAAATACACTACAAGTTTGTAGTTCCTACTTTGCAGGAAAATTCTCAGCAACAAAAGATCTCAGATCAAATTAAGATCCTACATCTGTAGGCATTGAAAACAATGGTGTTAGAAGAAACCGTTGGAAAAATGAGTCATATGCGTAATCACGGCATAAAAGATGCTGAAAAACAAGTGAGTTAGCAAGCATCCAGTTCAGAAAGCCCACCTCTGTAAAATGACCCACAGATGGTATCAATAAGCACTCAGTCTCCATGTTACACTGAACATGTTGTATACATAAAAGAAGGCTAATGGCTCAGTGACTGCTGCAAGTTAAGTAGCTTATTTACTGGAACAGGTTTACCAGGGTGTGTGTATGTATGTGCAGTCCCCATAGCGACCACAGACCTTTGCTTGATATTCTAAAGCAGCAGCAGCTGCTCCAGTGGTCTCTCTCTCTCTCCCTCCCTCCCTCGCTCTCTCGCTCTCTTTCTCTCACTCCCTCCCCCCACTCTCACTTTCTCTCCCTCCCTCTCTCTCTCTCTCTCCCTCCCTTATCTCGCTCACTCTCTCTGAATGTGGGAAGACAGGGTCTGTCGATTTGGATCCAGCAGCCCAGTGCTGCATCTGGTCGACAACAACAACAGAGGCACTTTCTCTCGTCCTGCTTCCTTTCTCTCCCAAGCCATCTGGCAAAGCTATTAGCTGCCGGACTTGATAACAGCAGAAGCGTAGCTTAGTAACTTACCCTCAACTCCACAGCCGAGACTGAACAACAAAATATAAGTCTGTAGCATTTGGACACTCCTATTAGTACCATGTTTGCAATCCCTCCATGTGAGCCAGTTAGTGCAGAATAACAGCATGTTTCAGGGGATCAGTTAGTGCAGAATAACAGCATGTTTCAGAGGATCCGTTTGAAGGCGAGGCGCAGAATCAATATTCTTGATCACATAATGAATAGTTATTTGGGTTGGTTGCTATGGTGATGTGTAGATCTGTGATTCTGTGCAGTCCGACTGCAATGTAGTCAATATCAAACCTGCACCATTACTCTTGATACACGTTGTGCAGGTTTTGGCAACACAAACTTTGATTTGATTTGTAGACTCATGGCAGTCCTGCTGCAGCAATCGACTGCGTGTGAAATCAACCACCAAGACAACGAGGTATGAAAACTGAACAGTGATACCATAGTAACCTGGGAATACACAGTACCGGCATGGGACAGGATGGCGAATAATGTAAAAAGAGCCTCTCCCTGATGTAATGGCAGTCTACTAGCTCTGAGAGGGAAAGCATGATGAATGACCTAAATATGGAGAATGAATTACCATCTACGCATTTATGTACCACAAGTAGGGCCTTGAGTTTTCCTGACCACCTGACAAGGTAAAGGCCCAGGCCCTAGTTTTAAGTTGATGTGTTCAGGTAAAACCAATAAGGAGTGATAAACTAAGATGATGCTACATTCAGTGTTCTGGAAAGCTATGTCTAGTTTTGCATTGCGACCAATTCTCATTGGTTCTCTGTAGGGCATGACTGCTCTTCATTGGGCATCTTTCCACAACCGTCCTGAGCATGTGCAGGCTCTCCTGCAGAAAGGGGCGGATCCTACACTGGTGGACAAGGACTTCAAGACAGCCCTCCATTGGGCAGTGCAGGTAGGAGACATCCCTCCATTGGGCAGTGCAGGTAGGAGACAGCCCTCCATTGGGCAGTGCAGGTAGGAGACAGCCCTCCATTGGGCAGTGCAGGTAGAAAACAGCCCTCCATTGGGCAGTGCAGGTAGGAGACATCCCTCCATTGGGCAGTGCAGGTAGGAGACAGCCCTCCATTGGGCAGTGCAGGTAGGAGACAGCCCTCCATTGGGCAGTGCAGAAAGGGGAAAACTTACTGCCACTGTGGGATTTGAACAAGGCCTTTAAGGGGCCAGATTCCCGGAAACAGATTAAGCCTTATTTCAATGGAGATTGTCATTTGAGCATGCCTTACTAGCTGTAAGTTGCTCTAGAAAAGGGTGTCTGCTAAATGTAGTATGTAGAATGTTACAGACACACAAAAATCATACGCAAGACATGCTAACCTCTCACCATTACAATAACAGGGGAGGTTAGCGTACCTCCAAGACATGCTAACCTCTCACCATTACAATAACAGGGGAGGTTAGCGTACCTCCAAGATATGCTAACCTCTCACCATTACAATAACAGGGGAGGTTAGCGTACCTCCAAGACATGCTAACCTCTCACCATTACAATAACAGGGGAGGTTAGCGTACCTCCAAGACATGCTAACCTCTCACCATTACAATAACAGGGGAGGTTAGCGTACCTCCAAGACATGCTAACCTCTCACCATTACAATAACAGGGGAGGTTAGCGTACCTCCAAGACATGCTAACCTCTCACCATTACAATAACAGGGGAGGTTAGCGTACCTCCAAGACATGCTAACCTCTCACCATTACAATAACAGGGGAGGTTAGCATTTATTTACGGGGGGGTATGATATTTATGGCTCTGTAACTTTCTCACTCATCATTATTCAAGATTCATTCAGGACTATCCATAATCATGGTAGCATCCACCATAATGTAGAAGTGTTAAGTAACATTCTATTCTTAATTACAAAATAATCTGAAACACAACCAAAACAAACAGCAAATGCATCCAACGAGTTTGTAGAGTCCCAAGCTTGATGTAATTATTGTGTGTTAGGAATATGGAACCAAATACTACATTTTAATACACATACAAGTGAATTTGTCCCAATACTTGGTCCCCTAAAACAAAAAGTGCTGTAATTTCTAAACGGTTCACTCGATGTGGATGGAAATACCCTCAAATTAAAGCTGACGGTGTGCACTTTAACCTCGTAGTCATGGTATCATTTCAAATTGACACAAAGAATGTGTCACTGTCCTAATACTTTTGCTGGTCACTGTATTTATTTATTTGTTGAGCCGTTTTAGTTTCATTACTGTCTGTTAATTATTTCTGGCTTCATTCCAGGTTTGCAATAATCCGCCATATATGAAACCACATTGGCTGAAAGCTTTTACACTACATATTGTAGTTCTAAAGCTTCTACACGAGAAGATTTGAAAGCTTGCGGGTACATGTGCATTACATACATTGAAGATAAATCCACTCCTAGACTCACACATCTGAGCAACCATGCAGTGATCATGCATTAGTTCTGTTTTATGTCATTTGTTTCCCATTGAGGATACCAGTGCCGCCACCTGGCCAATATTGTGACATGTGAATCCCAAAATAGTCTGAAATGAAGAAGTCTGTCTGGTGAGACAGAACACTGCAACATATTCTATTATGTGGTCAGAGTTGTCTTAGTCAGCTTTGTCAATTTGCCACATAATTAGGTTGTTAATGTCACTGCAATCATTCATAGCAGTGATGGTCAGAGGCTGTATGTATCAAGTGTCTCAAAGTTGAAGTGCTGATCTAGGATGAGTTTTGCCTTTTTGATCACAATGAATAAGATTAAATGGACTGCGGGGACCTATTCCTCAGTCAGCACACATCTACTGTAACTTCCCCTGCACTGTTGCATTAACAAAACCAATACATATCTTCATTACACACATAAGTAATTAGATTTTTTGTTCTGAGTGCAAATCAGGCCTTTGTATGAAACAGAGGTGGTTCAGTGAACCATGCTTGCGTTGATGAGTAACCTTGCCTGAGACCTGAAGACTTGCCTTAGCTCCCTGCGGCTAACACAGTCGTACTCAATGGATTTAAAACCCTGCTGTTCTAATCATTATTCTCTCTCTCTCTCTCTCTCTCTCTCTCTCTCTCTCTCTCTCTGGCAGAGTGGCAGCAGATTCATGTGTTCTCTCATCCTGGAGCACAGCCTTGGCTCCTCGGTCATCAACTACGACGACGAAAACGGAAAGACCTGCGTACACATCGCCGCTGCCGCTGGATACAGCGCCATCCTCTATGAGTTGGCGCGCTTTGCCGAGACTAACCTGCAGGCCCTGGATGTGGACGAACGGTAAACAAAAATGGCAGCACATTGTTTTCTTTGAAATTGCATGCCACCAGTCTATGTTTCCAGTCTCTGTTTGTCAAACAAAAAAACATTGATTGTAAAGTTAAACAAATCATAAATCTCCATACACAAGGACTACTTTTAACAATTTCCACTGAACATTTTGCAAAAATGCATTTACTTGAAGAACAGTGCAGATGCAAAATTTGGTTTGTGCTGTTTGCGCCGTCATTCTGTTACCGTGGAATTTCCCATTATTGGTTGGTAAATTCATTGACTTATCATGAATAACTTCACCATTCACGATAGGCTGATCCAGTGGATTGAATAAGATCTGTTCATCCTCCAGGACCCCTCTTCATTGGGCGGCAGCAGCGGGGAAGGAGGACTGTGTCCAGGCCTTACTGCAACTAGGGGTGGAGACAGGGCCCAGGGACATCAACGAGAACACACCGCTCACATACGCAATGTACTGTGGCCACACTGCCTGCATCAAGCTCCTCTCAGCTGACAACAGGTTGAATAACGCTGCATTCCGCGTGTGTGTGTGTGTGTGTGTGTGTGTGTGTGTGTGTGTGTGTGTGTGTGTGTGTGTGTGTGTGTGTGTGTGTGTGTGTGTGTGTGTGTGTGTGTGTGTGTGTGTGTGTGTGTGTGTGTGTTAGTTTCCAGTTTCCATTAATTACAAGTGGAAAGGCCATGCAATAATTCTGTGTGCAGTCGGACATGTCGATAATTTGCAGATTAGTAAAGCCAAAGATCTCTTGGAAAAGAAAATGCCTGCCATCCATTTTAAACCAGAGTTGTGAATAAGACTTCATGGTCTCATTGATTGATTGCCTACAGATCCAATTCAGCCAGAAAGCTGCCTTCCCAGGGCAGTGATCCATCCCAGCTACCTTCCCAGGGCAGTGATCCATCCCAGCTGCCTTCCCAGGGCAGTGATCCATCCCAGCTGCCTTCCCAGGGGAGTGACCCATACCAGCTGCCTTCCCAGGGGAGTGATCCATCCCAGCTGCCTTCCCAGGGCAGTGATCCATCCCAGCTGCCTTCCCAGGGGTGTGACCCAGCCCAGCTGCCTTCCCAGGGCAGTGATCCATCCCAGCTGCCTTCCCAGGGCAGTGATCCATCCCAGCTGCCTTCCCAGGGGAGTGACCCATCCCAGCTGCCTTCCCAGGGCAGTGATCCATCCCAGCTGCCTTCTCAGGGGAGTGACCCATCCCAGCTGTCTTCCCAGGGGAGTGACCCATCCCAGAAGAAGGAGGGCAAGTTCCGCATGCTCAACCAGATTTTCTCTTGTAAGAGGAAGGAGCACTACACCACCCGCCAGAGAGAGCTGGGCCGCGACGGACACCTGAGGGAGGAGACCTCAGAGGTGGATGACATCATCACCATGTTCGATTGTCTGGCTGACTCCTCTTCAGCCAAGGAGCTTGAAAATGAACGCTCCAAAGTCAGGAAACGGCCTTCGATCGAAGCAGCGCAGAAACTCAATCCACTCGACATCCGGACGGCGAAGGACTACAAGGGACTGCCTCCTATACGGACACAAAGCCTTCCACCCATCAATCTGGGCACGTCTTTGTTGGCCATCTCCCAGAGTGCTGTAGAGCAGAGTCAAGCCACGAGGCCGATGGTCAACCACTTTGCACACCGCTCTCAGAAAAGCAAGAGTGAGCATGACTTATTTGACAGCAGGCCGAAGGGACAAGCGTTGGTCAGTCATTCCTGGAAGACCGAGGCCAATCAGTCCATTTTGGCCCACAAATCCTGGATATCACCCCCACCAGAAAGACTGTTGGACAAACTGTACCATGAGACTTATGGACCTACTGATGTCATCTGCCCACACCAAGCCCCATACATACAGAAGAACGAACAAGGTATTATTACTTGAGTCTTTCACAAGGTAGGATGGGTTGAGTTTTTCACAAAAAGGAGAGGCCTACAGTCTCTGGTTTAGCAGAGGGGATGTGTGACTTACTGAAACATCAAAACTTGCGGTGCATTCTCATGAGTTGTCAAGTGAGTCATCTCACTGTCCTTTCACCAGAGCTAAGCAGCAGTTAGCAAAAAAGCCACATCCTGCTAAGATAATATACTGTAGATAGCTGCACTTGACTTCACTGTTCACACCCTGAGTCCGATTTGATTCAAAACCAGTAGCCCTAACCGTTTTTCTTGCCTAAAATAGCAAGGAAGTGACGCATGAGAAAACGTTTGAAGTTCTATGCAGTTGAGTTTTGATGATTCTTCTCAACAAGGGAACGTAACTTCTGCTTTACATCAACACAATGTATGCATCCAAGTGCATGCTAATAACATGATGTACTTCTCTTCACCACAGCTCCAAATACACACCTGCTAACTCTGGACAGGTTAAACATGAGGGAGACTGCACTAACACGGAACTGCTTGGCCCCCATTCGTGACCACTGTACCCACCGGTGTAAGTCCTTGTAGCCTTGAAAACTTCAGAGCTCTGAATGCATGCATGAATTTGATTCCTTTCTGTGCTAAAACTACAAAGCTTGATGTTATATTCTGTAAGGGAAACATCCTTGGGGATGTATTGTCATATCTTAGTATCACTGTCAGCATCGCAATCTATACAACATGTTCCACTACAATTTCAGTATAGCCAGCCTAGTGCTACTAGAAGTTACACATAGTTTTTGTGACACTCTGGGTCAAGTCTTGAGGCAGTATTTTATTTTATTTTACCTTTATTTAACTAGGCAAGTCAGTTAAGAACAAAGGAACAGTGGGTTAACTGCCTGTTCAGGGGCAGAACGACAGATTTGTACTTTGTCAGCTCAGGGGTTTGAAATTGCAACCTTCCGGTTACTAGTCCACCGCTCTAACCACTAGGTTACCCTGCCGCCCTGTTTCCCTCCAGAGTGGCAGAGTAACATTCAGTGCACAGGTAGGTACAGTGCCTTGCAAAAGTATTCGGCCCCCTTGAACTTTGCGACCTTTTGCCACATTTCAGGCTTCAAACATAAAGATATAAAACTGTATTTTTTTGTGAAGAATCAACAACAAGTGGGACACAATCATGAAGTGGAACGACATTTATTGGATATTTCAAACTTTTTTAACAAATCAAAAACTTAAAAATTGGGCGTGCAAAATTATTCAGCCCCTTTACTTTCAGTGCAGCAAACTCTCCAGAAGTTCAGTGAGGATCTCTGAATGATCCAATGTTGACCTAAATGACTAATGATGATAAATACAATCCACCTGTGTGTAATCAAGTCTCCGTATAAATGCACCTGCACTGTGATAGTCTCAGAGGTCCGTTAAAAGCGCAGAGAGCATCATGAAGAACAAGGAACACACCAGGCAGGTCCGAGATACTGTTGTGAAGAAGTGTAAAGCCGGATTTGGATACAAAAAGATTTCCCAAGCTTTAAACATCCCAAGGAGCACTGTGCAAGCGATAATATTGAAATGGAAGGAGTATCAGACCACTGCAAATCTACCAAGACCTGGCCGTCCCTCTAAACTTTCAGCTCATACAAGGAGAAGACTGATCAGAGATGCAGCCAAGAGGCCCATGATCACTCTGGATGAACTGCAGAGATCTACAGCTGAGGTGGGAGACTCTGTCCATAGGACAACAATCAGTCGTATATTGCACAAATCTGGCCTTTATGGAAGAGTGGCAAGAAGAAAGCCATTTCTTAAAGATATCCATAAAAAGTGTTGTTTAAAGTTTGCCACAAGCCACCTGGGAGACACACCAAACATGTGGAAGAAGGTGCTCTGGTCAGATGAAACCAAAATTGAACTTTTTGGCAACAATGCAAAACGTTATGTTTGGCGTAAAAGCAACACAGCTCATCACCCTGAACACACCATCCCCACTGTCAAACATGGTGGTGGCAGCATCATGGTTTGGGCCTGCTTTTCTTCAGCAGGGACAGGGAAGATGGTTAAAATTGATGGGAAGATGGATGGAGCCAAATACAGGACCATTCTGGAAGAAAACCTGATGGAGTCTGCAAAAGACCTGAGACTGGGACAGAGATTTGTCTTCCAACAAGACAATGATCCAAAACATAAAGCAAAATCTACAATGGAATGGTTCAAAAATAAACATATCCAGGTGTTAGAATGGCCAAGTCAAAGTCCAGACCTGAATCCAATCGAGAATCTGTGGAAAGAACTGAAAACTGCTGTTCACAAATGCTCTCCATCCAACCTCACTGAGCTTGAGCTGTTTTGCAAGGAGGAATGGGAAAACATTTCAGTCTCTCGATGTGCAAAACTGATAGAGACATACCCCAAGCGACTTACAGCTGTAATCGCAGCAAAAGGTGGCGCTACAAAGTATTAACTTAAGGGGGCTGAATAATTTTGCACGCCCAATTTTTCAGTTTTTGATTTGTTAAAAAAGTTTGAAATATCCAATAAATGTCGTTCCACTTCATGATTGTGTCCCACTTGTTGTTGATTTCTCACAAAAAAATACAGTTTTATATCTTTATGTTTGAAGCCTGAAATGTGGCAAAAGGTTGCAAAGTTCAAGGGGGCCGAATACTTTCGCAAGGCACTGTATGTCCAAATGTTGAGAAGTGGAGGTGCGTCCTCTTAATATAGATAGCAAATTGACGGGCCTCCCGGGTGGCGCAGTGGTTAAGGGCGCTGTACTGCAGCGTCAGCTGTGCCACCAGAGATTCTGGGTTCGCGCCCAGGCTCTGTCGTAACCGGCCGCGACCGGGAGGTCCGTGGGGCGACGCACAATTGGCCTAGCGTCGTCCGGTTTAGGGAGGGTTTGGCCGGTAGGGATATCCTTGTCTCATTGCGCACCAGCGACTCCTGTGGCGGGCCGGGCGTAGTATGCGCTAACCAAAAAAAAAAAAAAAAAGCGAATTGAGGATGCGAAGAAGATTATTCTAGGCCTTCTTGTAGAGATGATTGCCAACACATCACCAAACACTTTACAAGCTTTTCCCTCTGCAGTCTCCTTGCCACCAGACCAAGTCTCTAAAGGGGTGAGGAAGTCCAAGTCCCTGCCTCTCAACACCCTTTGTCGGGGACAAGGGGGTCTCCCGCCGCCAGTGATCTCCAAGTCCCAGAGGCCAGGGATCCCCCAAAGCCCGTCCGTGTGCTCCTTCCTGCCCATGCTGAATGGAGACCCTCTGAGGAGCGTGCAGGTGCTCCCTGCCATCCCATCCCAGAGGAAATACAGCCCCACTGTGGGTCAACCCAAAATGGACACCCTCAGTAAACTGGACAACAGAACCTAATGCAACCGCATAGCTCATTGGAGGCTTGGGGAGATATGTGGTGGAGTGGACCTGATTGGAAACTGGACTTGGTAGGGTTAGCTAACAGCAGGCTATTTTCTGTGGAACTTTGTCAGGTCTGAATGAAATTTGTCCCTAAGTGTAAAAAAAATTATAATAATTGTCCCTGAGTGTAAAAACTGACTAAACTCATCAAGAGGAACTCTACTGTATGCCACAGTAAATTGCTCAAGACTTTGCAAACATTTGTTAATAAACAGCATCCTATTTTTACACGTTTATACTGTACTTAGTGGTGGAAATTCCACAATTCAAGGCATGCACTGTTTACTGTTCGCTTTTCTTGCACTTTGAAATTGAGACTTTATGTTGAGGTTGTCATGTGACTGTTTCACTAAATGAATAAAATATATGACATTTTTGTTATTTTTTGGCTTGCGTTAGGATATTTTTCAGTTGTGTGAAGGAGACGAGGCACATTTGCCTATGCATGATCAACTTATTGATCCATTCCTGATCACCATACAGGAAATGTCCACAATCCTCCACTATTACTGGTCTGACTGCACCTCTTTTAATATGTTTTTAATTTATTCCCCTTTCATGTATGTTTTCTCCGTCCTGGCGCTAGGGCCGAGATCTATGTTGACCCTTATCACTACTGTAACCACTCGGGAGGTCTGAGTATGTGGGAGTGGAAGGGGATGGGGCAGGACTTGCATTTTTTTGTCAAATGAAAATCAAGCATGTTCACGGTGGTAGTGTAGTGACATACACTTACTACTGACATCTGAAGACTCCCCCCAAGCTTATAGGCTTTAGCTCAGTGGACTGCTACAATGTTGTTGTGGCAGGAGACCTGAGCACACAGTAGGTGGTCCCTGGTCACATTCATGGTGCTTTTAAGACAACTGGGTACTCGGAGGTCAAATCATGACATCAGTGATCTTCAGGTCGGATAGTCAACAGGGGGGGGGGGGACATTACAAAAAAAGTTCATTAAAACCTGTAGTATTATTAATGAATATGATTTGTATGTGTAGGATTCCTGCCAATGTAAAACATTTGTATGTGTGCTGTTTTGTATGTGACTATTCCTCTTTTGTTTGTTGATGTTTGTTGTTTGATAAGGGGAAAAAAAGGAAAAAGGTTTGAAACCACTTAATGTATTAAATATTCCATAGTATTAGCTTCCTCTGTTCTCTGTTAGGATAGTAATTAAACAAAGCAACATAGAGTGCTTGTTGTGGAGCTTGGAGTGTCAGGTAGCCTACATACAGCCGCAGACAAACAAGTCAAGCTAGGCTCCGTGGGTGGTCATGTCCTGGGGTATAACTAAGCAATAAAGCCTGGTATATGGCCATATATTATATATCACAAACCCCAGAGGTGCTTTACTGCTATTATAACCTGGTTACCAACCCAATTAGAGCAGTAAAAATAAATGTTTTGTCATACCCATGGTATACTGTCTGATATACCATGGCTTTCAGCCAATCAGCATTCAGGGCTCGAACCATCCAACCAATAATCCCAGATTGAACAATGAGCCACATATTTCACTTGATGTATAAGGGTGCATTCGTAAATTCACCCTGACTGTCTACTCCGATTTCACAGCGCTGAATAACTGATGAATTTACGAACGCCTGACACCCGTTGAATATGCCCGGTGTCAGTAGCCTTGGCAAAAAAGCGTCATTACATTTTTGCCAGCAGCACAGTTACAGTCACCAACCCTCTGGATAACATGAAAACAGCCTGCCCAGCTCTGCTAGGGTGAGTAAAATGGTAAGAGTGAAGTGTTCTCTCACTTGTATCTGGAAGTAGCTAGCAAGCTAGCTAACTTTAGCCAGTTATTTTACTTTAGTTTTTTTTTTAATTTTTATTTTTTATTTTTGTATTTATTTGTATTATTTTTTTATTTTTTTTTATTTTTTATTATTAACAACAAATCAATACATAAAGCACATGAGGGAACACAAGCATACATTGATTACAAATAATAGACAATCGAGCTAGGGGGTACAATATCACATTACAATTACACAAGGACCTTAAGGGACATGCATATACTTACAATTCTAACAGCTTTTTTGTTAGTAGAGCATTTAACCGTCTTAAAATACAGTTCAATTTCTTTTTGTAGGGTACGAAAATGTGGTTTTCTGTTTGTAAATTTACATTTGTGTATATGAAATTTGGCCAAAAGAATAATGAAATTAATTACATAAAAATGATTCCGCTTATTTCTATTGTATGTAAAGAATCCAAACAGTACATCTCTCCACAATAGTGTAAAATCTTCATAAATGTGTTCAATTATAAACCTACTGATGTCTTGCCACAGTTTTCTTACATGCATACAATGCCAAAAAAGATGCACAACTGTTTCTGGGTGGTCATTACAAAAGGAGCAATTTGAGTTGATGTTTTCCTTAAACTTCTTCATATAGTGGTTGGCAGGATAATATTTATGAATAATTTTAAAGGAAATTTCCTTAATTTTGTTAACAAGTAGGTATGTTTGTGGCAACATCCAAACTTTTTTCCAACAGATATTATCAATAAATCCATTCCAATAAGGCATGACATAAGGTATAGATACAACATCCTGCTGAAACAAGGATCGTATCGCTCTGTTGTTGAATGGACCAAAAGAGAAACAAATCTTTCCTACTGATGAGTCAACAGGGTCAATAGAAGGTAGAACTTTAGCCAGTTAACTTGGTTTCTTGACTGCAGTCGTGAGGTCAGAACGCTCGGATCAACCCCTCATCCAGAGCGTCCAGTGTGCGCTCTGAACCAGTCGCTCTGAACCGTCCTAGTGCGCATCGCTCTAAACGGTGCGAGAGCGAATCGCTCTGAACCGTACGAGAGCGAATCGCTCTGAACGCTCTGAATTGATGAACGGACAATCTAACAATGCTCTGAATTTAGGAACTCTTATTTCTTGAACTGCATTGTTGGTTCAGGGCTTGTAAGTAAGCATTGCACGGTAAGGTCTACTCCTGCTGTTTTATTAGACACTTGTGACAAATAACATTTGATTAGATTTGATGAGAGGAAACCCAGTATGAGAAAATGGCGCAAATATGGATTTTGGCCGACGTTATGATACTTTTCGCATTGATGAAACATTTGATTTCAATATAGTTTCAAAAACCGAAATCTATTACGAACAGAGTGGACTACATTTGATAAATTTGACCCTGTACCAAAATACATTTTTTTTAAAGTGTTGGTTAGGAGTGTAAGGGCGAGTTTAGTTATTGGACACGCGCACTCTACAGTCTAGGCGTTCCCTGACGGAAATATGCAAATATATGCCAGAACGGCGCCAAATGGATATCGTTAGCTCGTGCTGTCTCTGCCACCCTCCTTGCTTGTTCTGCCCACTATGACTCATTTTTTCCCATTGGGTTAGTTTATACAAATCTTTGGTGTAATCATTAGCCAAACAGTTGCATATGTTGCAACTAAAGCTAGAGTTTCTATTGGACAAATTCAAGTAGATTCAGCCCCGTTTAAGAAACGTTTTGCAACAGAATTGGCGTAATGAATACGCCCCTGGCATATCGTGGCGCATTCGGTGTAAGTGGGTGGAGACTAACTGGAAAACAGTAACGTAATGTATGCGTTTTGATTGGTAAGTATTTATGAGACAGACAATTCTTCTGGCAAATCACAAGGGAAACTATTCCGCGCAGTTAGTTTGCACAGATCTCTAGACAAGTATTTGTCAAATTGGACACATTCCTAGCTCATTGGTTATGTTTATATGTCTGTATTATTTACGCTGCTCCCCCGAAGTATTATAACTCGTGATGATTATGCAATGTACTGCTGGAAGTGGCGACAGTAAAGTAAGGTAGCCCCAGAGCAGGTATCTTATGGTTTTAGCTAAAATATGTTACATCCACATACTTTTATTTAGCGAAGTAAGATTGTATAGCGTTACAAAAAAAGGAGGAACCAAACAAGAAAAGTACATAAAAGGTGAGTATTTTTTGTTGTTGTCATATCTTGTCTGGGTCTTCTAGTTGGCTACGCTAACTAAGGTCGTTCTGACCCTATAGCATACACCTTTTCAATACATCTTTGTAACGCCAAACAACCCAATTATTTATATTTAGCTTGTAGGTATATGCTAACGCTACTTAGCTAACGTTTATGTTGCTCGATACTGTTTGCTCCCGAGTGTCGCAACGGTCTAAGGCACTGCATCTCAGTCACGACAGTACCTGGTTCCAGTCACTACAGTACCTGGTTCGAATCCAGGCTGTATCACATCCGGTCGTGATATGGAGGCCCATAGAGCGGCCCTGCGCCGTCCGGGTTTGGCCTCAGTAGGCCGTCGTTGTAAATAATAATTTGATCTTAACTGACTTGCCTAGTTAAAAAGGGTTTTTTTTAAAACTACCTACATTTGATGAAGGTGTCAAATAGAACCACGTCTAAAGCTGAGAGGTTTCTGGACAGTGAGCAGTAAACACAATCAGCATTCTGGTATTTTCTTAGCTAGCTAGTTATCTAAAAAAATCACGTTGATAACTCTTTCATATGATGAAGTTACTGTTACAAGTAACGTTAGCAGGCAGAGCAAGATACTATTGTATTTCTTTTGAAGCTGTCATATGATTGTCTGCCAAGAGTAAGTTAGCTAGCTTGTTTGTTCCTAATAATATTGTTAGCTACAGTACCTATCCATACTTTTGTGGTTTTAGCTATACCTAGCTGACTTCATCATTAGTTTCATTCACTATAGGCCCTAGTCAGAGGGAAGGTGTCATAAAACTGAACTGTGACTTATTGGTAAAGTACTCAATATAAAATAAGGTGCCTAACCCATGTAACAGTGATGGGATAAAATGTAAGTTAGTCTTAGTGAGTCTGTGAATTTGTGAATCTTCCCTCAGGCATCATGGACCAGTCATCATACCGTTTGCTGCAGATTCTGTCCTTGGCATGTCTGGCCTGTAGGCTCACTTCTAGTAAGTGTACCACTACATTTAAAATTCTATTTTTTCCAATTAAGAACTTCTCAGAAGGCGCTCTTATCCAGAGCGACTCAGTCTGATATGTTTGAATAAACCTCTACTGCACATAAAACCTTTGAAGTTGCTGTGTAGCATTGACTTGATGTGTGCTCTGGTCTTTTTCAAGGTTCTTTCAAAAACTACGGAACAATAATCCCACAATCTCCAACAGTGGAAATTGGGAAGGAATTCACCGCTACCTGTGTAGTCTATGAAGCTGCTAAAGCCACAGCGGATGACATCTACTGGACGAGTGGTGGCGTCATAGTGCCCAAAGAGCAGTACACCAAGATCAACGACTCAGCTGTTAACGTAACCATTCCTATCACCAGGGAAACTGGAAAATGGTTACTTTGTAAAAAGAATGAGTCTCCCTCATCCTTAAACAAAAGTAAAACAATCCACGGGATTGAATTGACCAAAGGGTGTAAGTATGCTAAGGATTTCACATAAATAAAGGGTTATTTCATGTTAAAATTGAACATAATGTCCATGTAATGTAATTATTTGCCTGTCATTTAGGTTTGAATTTAGGTCTTCATTTGGTAAATATCTCTATTTCAATCTAATTTCTGAGTAATTAATTTGGATACAAATGCTATAATTTAGTACAGAAATAAAATCCAAATTCCCCCAAAGAAATATTTCATGTGTGATTTTCTTTCATATTCACACTGAAGGACCCTAAAGCTTTCTCTCAGTGTCAGGGTTGGAGTCAATTCAGTTTCAATTGACTTCCTGAATCAAAATGAATTGATCCCAACCTGATCAGTGCAGTAGGTCAGGGGTTGTTAGTTTTGTTTCTCTCGCATGAAATAACAGCAGCTGTTTGGTTTCTTGGTCAGATCCTCCTGAGAAGCCTGAGAATTTGTCCTGCATGGCTGTCCAGTTCGACCGACTGATTTCCTCCAATGTGACGTGCACATGGCAGCCTGGGAAAATGGACGAGAAGATAAGCACAACATTCACCTTGTTTGGAAGTGTAATGTGAGTGTCCCTATACACGTGTGTTATGTTGTTTTACCAGGTTGGTCTCATTGAGATAAACAAATCTATTTTACAACAAAGTACTACAGTTTTTAAAGACATACAATTACACATTGAGCAGACATGAAGCATTGAGGAGGTGTGGTGCATCTAGGGTCAACACATTGACAGCCCCCCCCCCACCCCTCCTTCATTGTCCACCATAGAGTTTACTGTGGACTCATTCAGAGACTAGCTCTTGTAATTTCATGTCCTTTTGTAGCTCGTTCCAAGTGGATGGGGCAGAGAACTGGAGTGCTTTTTTCGGCTGGTCAGTATGGGCCTTAGGCACAGTCAACAAGGTACGGTCATGTGAGCGTAGCCAATATTTGTATGCAGGACAATGTAGGTACTCAGGTAAAATGAGAGCTGTCTCCGTGTGGCCTTATGAATGAAAACGTACCAATGACTTAGTCTACGAAGAGCTAAGGAAGGCCAGCCAAGTCATATAGAGGCAACAGTGATGGGTGAGAAAGTTAAATGGGGTTAGATACATGATTGACATCAACATTTAATTGTCAATGGCTTTCAATAATCAGTGAATGGAAAACCTGGCTCCAGTTCTGAGAACCCCATTAAAAGTGTGTGTGTCTTGTGTAAATTGCTGATTTTTCTAATTGTTTAAAAATGTACATCATTATTGTGATTTGTCTTATTTTCTTTTTTTGTCTGGTTCCAAAAATGGTGTGTCAAGATTTGTTTGTTCTTCTGCAGTGCCGTAAACCAGAACTACAGCACAAAAGCTCAGAGAAGCAGTGGATGCATCTACTTTGGCAACTTTCCAAACTATATGGAACTGGATATATGGGTAGACGTTGAAAACAATTTGGGGAAGGTTCGATCGGACGTTCTGTTCATAATTGATCCGAATGAAATGGGTAAGTGGAGGCAAACGAACATTCCAAATGCCCTTTTAAGTCACAATGATTATCTTCTTCCAGAGTTTAATGGTGTGTTTGTGTGTGTGACCTTTTTTGCAGTGAAAACGAATCCCCCATTAGACGTCAATATTATTTCAGAGAAGAACTTTTCCAGGACCCTCTTAGTGAGCTGGAAGCACCCTATCCATGAAACTGTTGTCAAACTGAAATACAACCTCAGGTTCTGCACTGTGGGCTCTGGAGACTGGACTGAGGTAAATAGCAACAATCTCAGTGTAAGCTAAAGGGATGATTCACTGCAAATTCAGTTTGTTCAACGTTTTTTAAACTTCAGAAGTTGACTAATGTCGAGATAAGTCTACATCCATCTGTTGTGTAGTCCTATCCAGAATGAATGGAAAGGATACGTGCCATTAACAAAATGCACGGGCAGAGCAAAAAAGTTTGCTGCAATTCTAAACATTTTGCCATTGGGTGAAGACAAATGCTTGCAGTTTTTAATATATCATCTGATGGTCAATGGGGACACCCGGTCAGTAATTCAACCATGCTTACTACAAGTTTAGATAGCTGGCTGCTAGACTAACTTACCAATCTAAAACAATTTAGCTGACATGGGCCAATTGAGTGACTATTAGTGACTGACATAACAAGAGAGAAACCCTACTATTCTAACTCTCAACAGTAAGTTGAGACCCAGACTCAGTCTCTCCACTCAAATTTTATTTGGGGAAATTGATCAGCGGGCTAATAAATATATTTTCAGTAACAAAAATGTATTCTTTTCAGTTGTTTGAAGCTGGTGTTCAAAACCGAAAGTAAAAAGATGCGAAAGCGGAACGCGAGGACAGGAAGAATAAAAATACCGCACATCGAACGGTCCTACTGCTTATCAGAGTTGCTTTCATAAAAATCTATAGCTCACATTTCTATGTGAATTTGGTCAGGTCGCCCACAAAGATCCATACTGGGCCTTTATTAAGTCATCTATCCTATTCTCATTCTTAGGTGTTCTCAACAGGGAATCAAACATGTTACTCTCGTCTGAGTTTTGTCGGAGCTGTTTCAAGTCAGCGTTCTGGTACGCACAAGTTTGTTGCCCCCTCATGTCCGTCAGTTGTCATATCCATTTAATTGACTCTTTTAGGTACCCCCAAATGACACCGAAAGTAGCAAGGAGTCTTTCCGTCTCCAATACCTTAAACCAGACATGGAGCACGTAGTGCAGGTCCGCTGTATGCATCACACGGGCTACGGCTACTGGAGTGACTGGAGTGCGAACTCTACCGCCAGGACCCCAGAGGACAGTGAGTAGCCATGACAACAAGCATATGTCATACTATCATCTTTCACTTAACATTGTGGGCAACCATGTAAAGCTGTAGAACTGAAGTGGTGACAGTGTGTGTGTGTGTGTGAGTGATTTTAAGTGCAATAATATTGAGTGTGATCCAGGTAGGTAGTCTATATGGGACTGCCCACGTTTTATCATTATGTTTGAAATTGATGAGTTGTGTGATTACCTGTTCTCTTCTTTACCCAGAGCCTACAAGTAAACCAGACCTATGGAGAGTGGTCATTCCCAGTCAAGGCAAAAGTGAGCGACGAGTGGAAGTGATATGTAAGGTAATAAAGACCATGCTGACCCTACTCTGCTGATTTATCACTAGCTATATGGCTTGAATAATTGTTGGTGCAGGGCTCTACAGTGCAACCATTTTACTAGTATATATGCACCTGAATGTTTTGCTGTACGACCTGAAATTTAAATTTTCGGAGTGCCAGTGCGCCTAGAAAAATCACATATTATAGCTTTAATACCTCAAATATTTTGAATTATGCTCTGAATTATTTCTTTGTGTGCGCCGACATTTTCATCTTGGGCGTACACGTGCTCCTTGTAACAAAAGTCAGCATAGAACCCTGTGGTGAGTTGTTCGTTGCCTTCTTCCCATCATAGGATCCAGTGGAGTCCAATGGAAGGATACGAGGCTACAACATCAAGATCCAAGATGGAGCCTGGGAGGTTGTGCCGGTCAATGGCTCTGAGCTGAACTCTAGGTCGCAGGAGAGAAAAATTATCCCCCTTTACCAGATTCCACTGTCTGACAAGAGAAGAGGCTCCATTGAATTGAAGGCCTGGAATTCTGTTGGCGAGTCTCCCCGAGCTTCTTTGGGCATTCCTAAATTGGCCCACGGTGTGTGACCTTGTCAGCTATGTTTTCTCTCATTCTTCCTTTGTAAAATGTTACCAATAATAATGAATGATATTGGGTAATATATTATATTAACGTTTTATGTTAATACAATTCTCAAAGCAACAACTGAATGTTTGTCAAAAGAGACAATGGTGAAGTCATGTGTTCTGCATGTTAACTGACTGGCTTTGAGATGCTCCTATCATGATGTCATGTTGTATCTGTGTGTGCCTTGTATTTCAGAGCCCCCTCCAGTGGCATCGCTCAGTTGTTTTAACCAGGACAGGAGGCTGTGGGTGGAGTGGCAGCCGCCCAATGTGGAGGCCACAGGGGTGACTGAGTATGTCCTGGAGTGGGTTTCGGTCAGTGACGGCACGATTGACTGGCAGAGAGAACCTAGACACAACAGGAAGGCACCCATTAAAGGTAAGACTGAGACACATGCTGATGGGTAGTAACTTCTAAATGTGAAATATCCTTATTCATGTTACCATACTAGAACTGAGGTTATGGAAATCTACTGAGTGCAGGAAGAACATGTTATTGAAGGGCCACAGTTTTGGTTCCAGTTCAACAGATGAGGTAGGAAGCCGTGAATTGGGGAGGAGTGAGGAATTTGGGCCGATGTCAGGTAAGAGGAAGTGAGAAAGAACAGGCATTCCAAAAGTCTTGTCTAGCAACAGATGTATTGGCTGTCCAGATGTGTAAGGAAGAGACTCAGCATAGGAGGAAGGTATAAATACTGGTTCTGGTGTAAACATGTCTTTGTCGTTGCAGCTGTTTGACCCAGTAGGTGAATAAACTTGGTTGGAGCTTTTCCTAGTCCCTTAGTTTCTACTTTTTAAATTTTTTTGTTTGTTAGAACCTAACAATGCCATGTTTTTAACTGATCATTGTCTTGTAGTTTGGCTACTCTGTGGATGTCTTTCTACAGGTTTTGATGATTATGTTGACTAGGGATGAGTTAGATTAAAATAACAAGTTATATCAAACCAATCAACTAATTGATTATGAACTTGTTGAGCAATCAAAACTGGGATGAAATACATCCAAACTTTATTGTACTGTTCCCAATCAAGGTACCCTTCAGAGATTTAAGCTCTACAATATAGCTGTGTATCCCATGTACTCTGGGTGGACTGGGAAACCATTAACCACTGCATGCTTTCTGGAACAAGGAGGTAAGAAATCAAACTAGTACTGGTCACTACACTACAGTATACACAGTGTAGTATCTATAGGAGTGGTTTCACAGATTAAGAGTAATCCTGGTTTTACAGACATTAAAACTAGTCCTGGACTATAAAGCATGCTCAATGGAGAATCTCCACTGAAATAGCTCTTCAGTCCAGGATTTGGCTTCATCTGTGTCTCTGAAACCTCCACATAAATTTCAATCATTGATATACCAGTGTTATGATATTTGCTACAGTAGCTGGTGGCAAACATGTAAATGTTGAATAATGTTAACTGCTGTTTTCCCCACCGGTTCTGGTTGATGCAGCTCCACTGGAGGGTCCCTCTGTGAAAGTGAGGAGAACAGGGAAGAGCAACGCTGAGGTGGAATGGATGGAGATTCCGCTGGACAAACGGCGAGGCTTCATCACAAACTACACAATATTCTACATCACGGGAGGCAAGGAACACTGTAAGAAAGCCCACCTTTATTACTATAGTACACTGAACAAAAATATAAATGCAACATTTCAACGATTTTACCGAGTTACAGTTCATATAAGGAAATTCATCAAATGAAATGCATGTATTAGGCTCTAATACAGAGATGCATCTGTTGGTCACAGATACCTTTAAAAAGAAAAGGATCAGTAGATCAGAAAACCAGTCCGTATCTTGTGTGACCACCATTTGCCTCATCCAGCATGACACATCTCCTTCGCATAGAGCTGATCCGGCTGTTAATTGCGGCCTGTGTGAATATTGTCTCACTCCTCTTCAATGGCTATGTGAAATTGCTGGATGTTGGCGGGAACTGTAACATGCTGCCGTACACACATTTTCAGCTTCCAGGAATTGTTTACAGATCCTTGCAACATGGGGGTCGTGCATTATCATGCTGAAACATGAGGTGATGGCAGTGGATGAATGTCACGACAATGGGCCTTAGGATCTCATCCCAGTATCTCTGCATTCAAATTGCCATTGATAAAATGCAATTGTGTTCGTTGTCCGTAGCTTATGCCTGCCCCTACCATAACCCCAGCGCCACCATGGGGCACTCTGTTCACAACGTTGACATCAGCAAACCACTCACCCACACGACGCCATCAAATCACATTTTTTATTGGTCACATGCAGATGTTAATGCGAGTGTAGCGAAATGCTTGTGCTTCTAGTTCCGACCATGCAGTAATATCTAACAATTTCACAACATCTACCTTATACACACAAGTGTAAAGGAATGAATAAGAATATGTACATATAAATATGGATGAGCGATGGCTGATGCAGTAGATGGTACAGTATTTACATGATGAGTAATGAAGGGTATGTAAACATATATAAAGTGGCATTGTTTTAAGTGACTAGTGATACATTTATTACATCAAATTTTTAATTATTAAAGTGGCTAGAAATTTGAGTCCGTATGTTTGCAGCAGCCAATCAATGTTAGTGATGGCTGTTTAACAGTCTGATGGCCTTGAGGTAAAAGCTGTTTTTCAGTCTCTCGGTTCCTGCTTTGATGCACCTGTACTGACCTCGCCTCCTGGATGATAACGGGGTGAACAGGCAGTGGCTCGGGTGGTTGTTGTCCTTGATGATCTTTATGGCCTTCCTGTGACATCGGGTGGTGTAGGTGTCCTGGAGGGCAGGTAGTTTGCCCCCGGTGATGCGTTGTGCAGACCTCCCTACCCTCTGGAGAGCCTTGCGGTTGTGGGCGGAGCAGTTGCTGTACCAGGCAGTGATACAGCCCGAGAGGATGCTCTCGATTGTGCATCTGTAAAAGTTTTAGTGTTTTTGGTGACGAGTCAAATTTCTTCAGCCTCCTGAGGGTGAAGAGGCGCTGCTGCACCTTCTTCACAACGCTGTCTGTGTCCATTTAAGTTTGTTCGTGATGTGTACGTCGAGGAACTTAACTTTTCACCTTCTCCACTACTGTCCCGTGGATAGGGGGGTGCTCCCTCTGCTGTTTCCTGAAGTCCACGATCATCTCCTTTGTTTTGTTGTGAGGTTATTTTCCTGACACCACACTCCGAGGGCCCTCACCTCCTCCCTGTAGGCCGTCTCGTTGTTGTTTGTAATCAAGCCTACCACTGTAGTGTCGTCTGCAAACTTGATTGAGTTAGAGGCTGGCCATGCAGTTTTGGGTGAACAGGGAGTAGAGGAGAGGGTTGAGAAAGCACCCTTGTGTGGCCCCAGTGTTGAGGATTAGCGGGGTGGAGATGTTGTTTCCTACCCTCACCACCTGGGGGCGACCCATCAAAGTCCAGGTCTTGAGCTTAATGACGAGTTTGGAGGGTACCATGGTGTTAAATGCTGCCCGATACAGTTGAAACCGTGATTCATCCGTGAAGTGCGCACTTCTCCAGTGTGCCAGTGGCCATCAAAGGTGAGCATTTGCCCACTGAAGTCGGTTAGGATGCCGAACTGCAGTCCGATCAAGACCCTGGTGAGGACAACGAGTGCGCAGATTAGCTTCCCTGAGACGGTTTCAGTTTGTGCAGAAATTCTTAGGTTGTGCAAACCCACATTTTCATCAGGTGGCTGGTCTCAGATGATCCCGCAGGTGAAGAAGCCGGATGTGGAGGTCCTGGGCTGGCGTGGTTACACGTGGTATGCGGTTGTGAGGCCGCAACTTGAGACATCTGTGGCATTTTTTGTTGTTGACACAACTGCACATTTTAGTGACCTTTTATTGCCCCCAGCACAAGGTGCACCAGTGTAATGATCATGCTGTTTAAATCAACCTGTTGATATGCCACACCTGTCAGGTGGATGGATTATCTTGGCAAAGGAGAAATGCTCACTAACAGGGATGTTAATACATTTAGAGAAATATGCTTTGTTGTGCGTATGAAACTTTTCTGGGATCTTTTTATTTCAGCTCATGAAACATGGGACCAGCACTACATGTTGCATTTAGATTTTTGTTCAGTAAATGAATAGAAAACATAACGCCTGTAACTCCTTCCCCCTTTAATAAGATTTTTTTTAAATCCTATATTTTTGTTGGACAAGTTTGTTCACAACCAACCAGAAAATAACTTCCATCTCACTGCATGATCAATTTAAAGGAGTCCCTACATAAAGGTCAAATCAAATCAAATGTATTTATATAGCCCTTCGTACATCAGCTGATATCTCAAAAGTGCTGTACAGAAACCCAGCCTAAAACCCCAAACAGCAAGCAATGCAGGTGTAGAAGCACGGTGGCTAGGAAAAACTCCCTAGAAAGGCCAAAACCTAGGAAGAAACCTAGAGAGGAACCAGGCTATGTGGGGTGGCCAGTCCTCTTAAATGTGTCACCTTCTCCAATATAAACATGGTGTTCTTAAAGGAATAACTCAGGATTTTGGCAATGAAGCCCTTTATCTACTTCCCCAGTCAGATTAACTCGTTTATACCATTTTTATGTCTCTGCATGCAGTTTGAAGGAAGTTCAAGTAGGGTAGGGTAGCCTAGTGGTTAGAGCGTTGGACTAGTAACTGGAAGGTTGCAAGTTCAAATCCCCGAGCTGACAAGGTACAAATCTGTCGTTCTGCCCCTGAACAGGCAGTTAACCCACAGTTCCTAGGCCGTCATTGAAAATAAGAATTTGTTCTTAACTGACTTGCCTAATGAAATAAAGGTAAAATAAATAAATAAAAAAATAAAGATAAAAGGCTTCATTGCCAAAATCCTGAAGTATCCCTTTAATCATACCTTTTTTTTATGAACATGTTGTTCTGACTATGGATCCCCTTTACTATTATTATATATACCAGGAAGTGCTGATATTTGTAAGTACAGTTAGTGCTGGTATTTGTCCAACTTAAACATTTACATCTGCAATCAAGGAAAACATGAATTTGAATGAATTTCTTTTGTTGGTTTTTCAGCAATAGTTGTCTCCCCGGACACCTACTCTTACACAGTGGAGGGCCTGGCCAGCAACAGTAAGCAGGTGGTGCGGATCATGGCCTCTACAGTACAAGGCTCGACAAATGGCTCAGACCTGTCGTTCAATACTCTGATGTATGGTGAGTGAAGCATTGTTTAACAGACACTTCATGCTATATACAGTATATTCAAAGTATTCAGACCCCTTGAATTTTTCCACATTTTGTAGTTTGAGGAAAATCCTTTTTAGAATTGTAATCCTTTTTTAAGAATAAGGCTGTAACGTATCAAAATGTGGAAAAGGTTTGAAGTTTGAATACTTTCCGACTGTTCCATTCCAGTACTGTTCAATATATTCTGTATCCCGATAATGCTTTGTCTATATAACATCCTGACATTGACTCAATCTGCAATATGTCTAGTTAAGACCTCCAGTCCTCAACACGTTAAGGTGCAAATACATTTAATAGTCCCGACTTGATTCTATTCTGTGTGTCCTCCTAGCTCTTTTCCCTGCAGTAGTTGTACTAGATCTTCAATCTGTGTTTGTCCACAGTTTTTTATTTTAAGGAATGGTTTTCCTGACCAAGATGGTTGTCCGTTCTAGTGTCCTTTTTAAAAATTTAATTCTGTGTGTTTGTCCCTCAGCTCCTGGACAGATGGAAGCCATCGTGGTGTCTGTGTGCATCGGCGTCCTGTTTGTCATAGTGCTAACTGTGTCCCTCTGCATGTACAAAATTGACTTGTAAGTCACAACCACACACTATTGAATTGTTTGAAATAGAATGTACTACTCTACATTTTACATTTGAATGTGTACAATCGCTTCAGTGTGATGTTGAGTTGTAAGAGTGTTGACTCAGGGTTGTGTAACACAAATTCATTGTAACCCCCCCCGAGTCAGACATATTTTAAGAATTCTGGCACGATTGCGCTTTTGACTTCAGGTACTCAACAAACAATGTTTATTGAAACCTGTATGGCAGAAACTCTATAGGAAGAGAGACTGCAGATTCTTTCAAACAACTTTATTATCAGATTTGCAAAAGTGAATTGGATCAACCATCACTAAGAATAGTTCAGAGTTGAAAGCTTTTCTCCTTTTATGGAAAGTACATACTTTTATTTTTGACAGGATGCAGATGTGCAGAAACAAGCCCTGGGAGCATGTAAAAAGTAATTTAGCTCGTCTGTGTAGATCAAGATAGCTGATATCGCCACGATTCTCTGTTCCTCCCTGCTCTTCCCACATAGCTAAATTCCTGCCGATCGTCAACACATACTGCGGTCACACCCAAAAGGCTCATAAATCTAATACGCTCAGATTTTATGACTAAGTCACACAAGACAAGTTTGTATCAGTAAAAAATACTATCATATAACAATGGACAATTCTTTTAAGTCAAACAGCATAGTATGTCATGAATATTAATTTCCTCCACACTTGATAGCAGATTAGTTCAACCATGCTCTCTTGCTGACGCGTTACTGCTGGGACAAACGCTTCATACCACACATCAGCGGGTCTGTGTTTTAACAAGTAAACAATCCCAAGGAAAAACAGGACTGTGTATGGAGAGAATTGTATTCCTAGCGCCTTTGTCCATTGCTCAAGAGCCTTCACTCATGATAATACAAGTCTAGTGTGTGATACTAAATCGGCGTCCCAAATGGCACCCTATTCCCTATATAGTGTACTACTTTAGACCAGAGCCCATAGGGAATATGGTGCCATTTGGTATGAGTCCTAAACAACATGTTCTAATGAAACTCTGTCCCTTTCTTCTGTAGGATAAAAAAGATCTGGCCACCGGTTCCAGATCCCTCCAACAGTACTATCGCTAACTGGTCGCCTGATTTCCCCACCAAAGTAAGTTGAAGTGCCTCCTGTGCTGATCTATGAGAGAGTTCAGAACATCACACTGGCTGAGTCACTTTTTTTGACTCACAGTACCCTCTGTAATTGTTGGGACAGGGAAGCGTTCTTCCTTTAGCTCTATGCTCTATACAGTTTGGATTTGAAACCAAACAATGACTACGAGGTTAAAGTGCAGACTGTCAGCTTTCATTTGAGGGTATTTTCATCCATATCAGGTGAACCGTTGTCATTGTATTTTCACTTTTATTGAAAATAAGAATGTATTGTTTTTTTAAACACTTCTGCATGAATGTGGATGCTACAATGATTACGGAAAATCTTGACAAGTGTGAAATTTACAGACGCACAAACATCAAACCTCTCCAAAAAACGCTATCCTCCCCTATTGTTAGTATGCCTCGGGGGTATGATATAAAATGCTAACCTCTCCTGTTATTGTAATGGTGAGAGGTTAGTATGCCTCAGGGGTATGATATAAAATGCTAACCTCTCCTGTTATTGTAATGGTGAGAGGTTAGTATGCCTCAGGGGTATGATATAAAACGCTAACCTCTCCTGTTATTGTAATGGTGAGAGGTTAGTATGCCTCGGGGGTATGATATGTGTCTCTGTAACTTTCTCACTCATCATTATTCACGATTCTTTCAGGATTATCAATAATCATGGTGGCATCCACATTAATGTAGAAGTGTTTAGAAACATTCTATTCTTCATATTTACAATACAAGAGACTCCAAAATGACAATACATTATTTACCATTAACTTCTATTGGGCACAAAATAATCTGAAACACAACCAAAACGAACAGCAAATGCATTCAACAAATGTGTATTCACAAGCTTGACGTAATCATTGCGTGCTTTGAATATGGGACCAAATACTAAACTTTGTATTACTTTAATACACAATTGAAAATCGGGGGGGGGGGCTCTAAACGGTTCCCCCAATATGGATGAAAATACACTCGGATGAAAACTTAGTCTGCACTTTAACCTCAGTCATTGTATCATTTCAGAGCCAAACCACCACCAACAACAACAGCAACAACCACATGTGTCACTGTCCTAATAACTATGGAGGACACTAAATTGATCTGTGATGAGCTATGAATATTTACTGGGATCCTATCTACTCTCCACTGATCGTAACATCATTGTGGTTGTGTGAGCAGTACGTGTGGTTCTCCTAGACGACAGGTGATGGGACCAACAGGTCAAAATAATTGTTTATTCGCACCGTTCACACAATTTGGACCGCTATAGTCACCTTAAATGTTTCTTTGCATTTTGGATTACGGTTATCAGTAGACATTTATCTACTTTACTTCCCTCACTACTTGGAGTGGCTATGGCCCTCCTCACGCTCTCTAGCTGTGGCCCTCCTCACGCTCTCTAGCTGTGGCCCTCCTCGCGCTCTCTAGCTGTGGCCCTCCTCGCGCTCTCTAGCTGTGGCCCTCCTCGCGCTCTCTAGCTGTGGCCCTCCTCGCGCTCTCTAGCTGTGGCCCTCCTCGCGCTCTCTAGCTGTGGCCCTCCTCGCGCTCTCTAGCTGTGGCCCTCCTCGCGCTCTCTAGCTGTGGCCCTCCTCGCGCTCTCTAGCTGTGGCCCTCCTCGCGCTCTCTAGCTGTGGCCCTCCTCGCGCTCTCTAGCTGTGGCCCTCCTCGCGCTCTCTAGCTGTGGCCCTCCTCGCGCTCTCTAGCTGTGGCCCTCCTCGCGCTCTCTAGCTGTGGCCCTCCTCGCGCTCTCTAGCTGTGGCCCTCCTCGCGCTCTCTAGCTGTGGCCCTCCTCGCGCTCTCTAGCTGTGGCCCTCCTCGCGCTCTCTAGCTGTGGCCCTCCTCGCGCTCTCTAGCTGTAGCCCTCCTCACGCTCTCTAGCTGTGGGGCTATAATAACATGGATGTGAAATAGACCTTACATAGAACTTGACTTAACCCTCCTTTTCAATCTCAGGCTGTCAGTCCCAAGGAGAGTGTGCTGGGCGACGTGAGTGTGGTAGAGGTGGACGTATTCGACAGGAAGTCGCTGTGCGAAGAGGATAAGGCGGGCCTGCCGCTCAAGAAGGACAAGTACATGTCGGAGGAGCACAGCAGCGGCATTGGCGGCTCTTCTTGCATGTCGACACCACGCCAGAGCGTCTCGGACAGCGAGGAAGGCGGTGACTCGGGCCAGACCACGACCAGCACCGTCCAGTACTCGTCGGTGGTGGCCTCCAACGGCTACAAGGGCCAGTCCCCTTGTACTCTGCCCCAGTCCCCCTGCACTCTGCTCCAGACCCCCCAGTGCGGCTCCTCACAGTCCCAGATGCCCAGCTTCGCCCGCTCTGAGTCCACCCAACCCCTGCTGGACAGCGAAGAGAGCCAGGAGGGCAGTGGGCAGTCCCACCAGCGGAACCCCTACTTCAGCCGTTCACCTGTGGCTAGCGAAAGCAGAGACCCGGGGGACAGGAACCAGCTGGAGATGGAGGAGCAGGGGTTGGCTTCGCTCCGGTTCTGCCCTCTGGAGGAGGGGTCACAACAGACCACGCCCACAGATGAGGGACAATCCCCTGACGAACAGCCAGGCCCCGTTCCTAGCTATATGCCTCAGCTGAGAGGCCACAGGCAACCGTGTTAGGAGAGGAGAACAAATGGTGACTTTAGTTCGAAGTCTTCTCACTTCATTCATTTATCCCTCCTTTGTGCCTTGGTTCATTTCAGACATTCATTTATCTCTCCTTTGTGCCTTGGTTCATTTCAGACATTCATTTATCTCTCCTTTGTGCCTTGGATCATTTCAGACATTCATTTATCCAGCCTTTGTGCCTTGGATCATTTCAGACATTCATTTATCCAGCCTTTGTGCCTTGGTTCATTTCAGACATTCATTTATCCAGTCTTTGTGCCTTGGTTCATTTCAGACATTCATTTATCCAGTCTTTGTGCCTTGGTTCATTTCAGACATTCATTTATCCAGCCTTTGTGCCTTGGTTCATTTCAGACATTCATTTATCCAGCCTTTGTGCCTTGGTTCATTTCAGACATTCATTTATCCAGCCTTTGTGCCTTGGTTCATTTCAGACATTCATTTATCCAGCCTTTGTGCCTTGGTTCATTTCAGACATTCATTTATCCAGCCTTTGTGCCTTGGTTCATTTCAGACATTCATTTATCCAGCCTTTGTGCCTTGGTTCATTTCAGACATTCCGTTCAAGATTTCAAATGATGAATTACGTCGGCATATTATTTTTGCACCCATGAACTTCCTACAGACATCCTAACTTGCCTCATTAAATCTCTTTTTAAGTGGATGACAGTTTGGCTCTAAGCCTTCAGCTTGTATGTGGAGTTTTTGTTTTAACATTCCAAGAAGCAAATAGACCACTTTTTCTGAGACGCTGTATCTTATAGTTAAGACTAGACGGGCAGTGTATAACATCTTTTCTCTTAGCAACCACCATTTCAATCAGTTCACATGACAGACAGGAGTTTATAGACACAGGTCAGGCATTACTAATCAATGATGAACATCTGATTTTCATCCTTACAACACATGCTGTACATGAATGTAATTAACAGATCTCGTCGGTCTCAAACAGCAATGTCCCAGAGGAGCTAGGCACCAAACAGTAGAAAACAGGGAGGAGCTACATGGACCTGTCCAATAAGAAATGCTTTTTTTCGCTAGTCGTCCCTAATGAAGATGACTGTGTTCCCAGGATGGTAGATTGAATGGTAAAGTGTTCCAGTGTGGCATATTTTCTTTTTTCTTCATAGTAACTAGGACCATGTCTATGGACTGAAGTAATGCCTCACAATGAAAAGTTTACTCAATTTAAAAGCCTCTTCAGTAGCTAGTGAGCTTTGTACTGTTTATCATTCGTTGTGTTAGCTTCACCTGTCGTCTGAAGAGCATAGTCTAGAAGTGGGTGCTGATCTCTACAAACTGGCCAAGTTGAATTTATAGTGCATTTGGAAAGTACTTGGACCCTTTCTCCACATTTTGCTATGAGACTCAAATTGAGCTCCGGCGCATCCGATTTCCTTTGATCATCCTTGATGTTTCCACAACTTGATTTATTGGACATCATTTGGCAAGGCGCGCGCACACACCTGTCTATATAATGTCCCGAAACAAAAGGTGGAAAAAGTCCAGGGGTCTGAATTCTTTCCGAATGCAGTGTAGAATAGAAAAGAGGACTAAAAGGAAGCCAACATGTGACACTAACCAATACAACAGGACCCCTTGAAATATGCTACACTAGTCAGTATATGACTGGTGACATGGCGTCATTTCAGGTAGGGAATCGGTAGAAAAACTGTTTGACAAATGTATATTTGCCGTTTTACAATGCCTTAAGAATTTTTATTCAAGGTCTACTTGACATGCCGTTATGAATTCTGCTCCAAGTCATCTTTAGACTTGATCTGTTGCCAAAGACCTTAATACCCAGGAATTTCAAAATGTTTCATGTTAATTTCAAAATTCTATGAATTACTACTATTTTAGTTTTTTTAAATACAAGATTTTTTTTATTTTAAATTGATCCGTTAATAAGGACATTGTGGTTAAATTTAACGAAAGGTAAAGCAGTGCTATGCAAGTTCCCTGCCCATCTGGTTCCAGGTCAGATTTTAGAGAGATTACTGGTACAGTATTATATGTACTGAAAAGGAAGATTGTGTATTATTTCTTACAGGTATATCTTTTTATTTTTTATATGAATTTTTGTCTTGTCATGAAAATAGTTTGTTTGGAATGTACAGATCTCAACTGGACCTTCAAATGAGTTTCTACAGCAAGGAGTATGCTCAGAAATTAATGTATGTTTACCTACATTTGAATGTTGCTACTTATGAAAACTATTCTGACATCACTCAGTTAACACTACATTTCCATTGTATACAGAGAACAGCCTAGTATTTCACTGCATGCAACCATAACATGCACCCTTTTTGGAGCAGTCTTAAGTATGAAATAAACTAGTTTAAATGCCTGATTTTTGTCTTCATCATTTCATAAAGTCAACTGTATTAACCATGTGAAGGAATCCAGTGTTGTGTGTTATCCATGTGAAGGAATAATTTTTTTATGCTTCTTGTCAAGCAGCATACAGGTAATTGACAAAATAAAGGAAACCCCAACATAGTGTCTTAATAGGGCATTGGGCCACCACGAACCAGAACTGATTCAATGCGTCTTGGCATAGATTATACAAGTGTCTGGAACTCTATTGGAGGGATACGACACCATTGTTATATGAGAATTTCCATAATTTAGTGTTTTGTTGGTGATGGAAAACGCTGTCTCAGGCGGACCTCCAGAATCTCTCGTAAGTGTTTAATTGGGTTGAAATGTGGTGACTGAGACACACACCTTTTAACCCCCTATGGTCCTGTGAGACCCCTCTTTCAAAGCCTCTGAGATCTCTTCTAGCCCTGGTACCCAAAATAATGGGAAACTGGACGTTTTTATTTCATGACCCTAAGTGTGATGGGATGTTAATTGATTAATTCCGGAACCGCACCTGTGTGGAAGCACCTGCTTTGTATCCTTCATTTACTGAAGTGTTTCCTTTATTTTGGCAGTTACCTGCATCTTTAGAGGTATTTTCTTTTCAACAAGAACTTAATTAATAGAATAAAACCAAATATATTAATAAGTCATAAATTCAGATTTTGTTATGCTCTGTCACATAAGAACATTTTGTTATGCCACAAAATGTCATCAGGCAGACCATAGACTTGGAGTGAGGACTCCGTGAATTATCTTTTTTGTTGTAAAGAACAGTATAGCGTCAAAACAAGGGTGAGCGTCATGTCTCTAATCACTGGCTACGTCCCAGAATGCACCCTAATCCTAATATAATGCACTACTGACTAGAGCCCTGTCACAGAGGACAAAATATTAGGAACACCTGTTCTTTCCATGACATAGACTGATGAGGTGAAAGCTATGATCCCTTATTGATGTTACCTGTTAAACCCACTTCAATCAGTGTAGATGGAGAGGAGACAAGTTAAAGAAGGATTTTTAAGCCATGGGACACCTGAGACATGGATTGTGAACGTGTACCATTCAGAGGGTGAATGGGCAAGACAAAAGAGTTAAGTGCTTTTGAACGGGGTATGGTAGTAGGTGCCAGGCTCACTGGTTTGTCTCAAGAACTGCAACGGTTCTGGGTTTTTCACACTCAACATGTGTATCAAGAATGGTCCACCACCCAAAGGACATCCAGCCAACTTGACAACTGTGGGAAGCACTGGAGTCAACATGGGCCAGCATCCCTGTGGAACTGAGGCTGTTCTGAGGGCAAAAGGGGGCGCAACTCAATATTAGAAAGGTGTTCCTAATGTTTTGTATACTGAAAAGTGCATGTATAATTTGTTAAATTGATATGAAAAACAAATTAAATGCCTCCCTCTTCTGTCTGCATCATTTTACAAAGTGAAGAGTGCTTTACATTCAGTGAGACGTTCAACATTAATAGAACAGAATATATTAGTCCGTCAGAGACTAAACATGTGATTTTGCTTGGCTCCCATTCCTAATATTATTTTAAAAATAAGTTATTATTCAATAAAATGTCATTGGGCAGATCATAGACTTGGAGTGATTTAGTTTTTTCTTTCCCATGACCCAGTGAATGATATTATTTTAAAGAGCAGTACCAGGTCAAATCAAGGATGGGCTTCAATGTCTCTCTAGTCACTGAGTACGTCCCAAATTGCACCCTAATAATTATATAGAGCACTACTTCTGACCTGAGACCTACGAGCCCTAGTCAAAAGTTATGTATTTTATATGGAATATGGTGTCATTTGGGACGCAAACATTTACATTCTACTTTTGAGTCATTTAACAGACGCTCTCATCCAGAACAACTTACAGGAGCAATTAGGGTTAAGTGCCTTGCTCAAAGGCACATCATCAGATTTTTACCTAGTCGGCTCTGGGATTTGAATCAGTACACTTTTGGTTATTTGCACAACTTCTTAACCGCTAGGCTACCACCCAGCCAGTAACTCGGAGACATGAAGCCTTGCTTTGACCCTGTTACTGAAGTATTTCCATCTTGACACACTTGCTTTCTGTTTTTAGGAAGTGGTGCTGCAACACCCCTCCCCCCAAACAAAACGGCATACTGGTAATGGACGGAAAGGGGAAGCGCTTAAATTGTACCAACAGCAGTCCTTCTCAACGACAAGAAACTAAAACATTTGATGAGATATAGTCTACCACATACAACAGTATAGATTGATATTTATGAGTCAAATTCAAAGAACTGATATCTATCCACCTTTACAATCTACAAATACACATACTGTACAAATTGTCACTCAAGTATAATTACAAAATGGATATTTCAAAGTACCACTAACACAAAAACACAATAGCCTATATGAGACATTAAAACTGAATGAATAAAAGGCTCTAGGAAAGACTGAGAAGTCCACTGGATTCAGAAGTGTGTTCATGTCCGTTTGCTTTCCCTCACCCTGTGTTCAAACATGTCCAGAGTGACGTACGCAGTGAGAGGAGCTATGCTGCTATGCTGCTGTGTGTCCAACAGGCTCCTACTCTCCTCTGTGGTGCCCGACGTCGCCTCACCTCCCCCCAGCCCCAACCTCACAGGGCATTCCCCTGGCGTCTGCAGCCTGTAGGGGTTGACGGGACAGCTCTCGGAGGCCTGGAGGTCTGATGTCGCTGATGATGAGTCCTCAGAGGTAGTTGACTCCAGCAGGTTGATTTCTCCGTCTTGTTGAGCCAGTAAAGGGAGGAGGGTTGGGGTCAGGCCCAGGTTACTGCTCTCCTCTCTGGGTTGGCTGTCACAGAAGGTCCTGCTACCGAAGCCAGAGCTCCATCTCTCGGTCTGGTCACAGACGGTCTCTTTGCCCATGTCCTGTATGTCCCCGTCTTCTGTAGAGGTTGACCCCATGATGTCGTCCGTTATGGTGTTCACCTCACAGGGGTAGATCATCTCACAGAAGGTCTCGAGTTCAGACGGGTTGTTAAAGGGTTGGATCTGTGGGGTGACAAGGACAGATTTCCAAAAAGGAATGGTGAAGACAGTAGGGACGATGTAAACTGTAGCCTATTGAGCCAACATGAAGACCAACATTTATTTCACCAGGTATGTTGACTGAGAACATGGGGACTAGTTACAGGGGAGAGAGGAAGGGGGTTGAATGAGCCAATCGGAACATGAACAGTTTAATCCATAAGTAATAGTCATAAAGTGAAAGATTTGTGTTGAAATGTAACAAATGAAATGTATATCAAATCCCTTTTCTTCAGACGAGTGAAATGGAAGGACATGTTCAATACAGTATCCATTGTCTATACTATAGGATAGGGATAAATGGAATGTGTTCTGTGTTTGGGGTTTTAGGCTGTGTTTCTGAAGGACATGTTCAATACAGTATCCATTGTCTATACTATAGGATAGGGATAAATGGAATGTGTTCTGTGTTTGGGGTTTTAGGCTGTGTTTCTGAAGGACATGTTCAATACAGTATCCATTGTCTATACTATAGGATAGGGCTAAATGGAATGTGTTTTGTGTTTGGGGTTTTAGGCTGTGTTTCTGTATAGCGCTTTGTGACATTGGCTGATGTAAAAAGGGCTTTATAAATACATTTGATTGATTGATACAATATAAAAAGATTATCATGTCATTATCATGTTACCTTATGACAATCCTGTGAAGACCAGAATTCCAGGGAGCTGAGACCGGGGTTGGGCACTATCTTCCCCTTGAATCGTTTCCACCTAGGGATCAGTTAAACAATGTTACATAGAACATCCAATCATCTGACTTGTCAGACATAATTGACTTGAAGTGAGTGATGGGCAGTGCACTAAATAGGGAGCTATTTGGAACACAACCATTTACATATACAGGGAAGAACATCTGCAGCTTTAAAAAGGTTCTGAGATCTACGGCAGAACATACTGAATGACGCAGAAGAGTCCAGTGACTAGGACGATGATGACGCCAAAACCACCGAAGACACAGGACATGATGATGAAGGTCCTGCCTGATGGGACAGACACAGAGACGTTATGATGAAGGAATACAACAGCAAATACTGTTTTTGGACAATTGAGCAGTAGTGTATGCATGGGGCAAAATGCTTAGTTAGAATATGTCAGAAAACCACAGAATTAAAACCACTGGTACAGACGAGTGCACACAAGATGGCCGCAGGTCCAGCCTGTACGGAAGATTGACTTGAATGTCTGTTCTAGTAACTGTAATTCTATGGTTAGAACATTTGCTACTATAACCCTGTGCTTCAAAGTGGATACATGGAATGAATATGTAGCACCATAACGAGACTTTTAAAGTGTCAATCTGTGTTACCATGAGATACTATCAGATGGTGGGTGAAGCCTACAGACATGACCTTACCGTATCTGCTCGTTGTGAAGTGAATGACGCTGCTATTGGTTGCCCCAGTAACAGCTCTGGCCATAACATGGACACTGTATCTGGTGTCTGGTTGGAGAGGCTCCAAAGTCACTCCCTGTTTCCAGCTATTTACTGTCACATCTGAGAGGGGAGGAAAAACAACAGGAAATTACACTCGGTACAGTTGACATTTCGTTATAACAATGTTGAAACAATGTTTCAGGAGACTTACTCAGCTCTGGTTGTGTTTCAGTCTTGTAGAACACAGTGTAGTTGACGACATCACCACTACATTGGCTCTGAGGCACAGCAGTCCAGTTGACCTGAGCACTTTTGTCTTGAACGTGTACATCGACAGAGGAGATATTCCCTGGAGCTGAGTCGATCAAGAAAATATGATTTAGTAACCCATTTATTTGGGACAGATACAATTAAAACATTTAAATCATTTTAATAAATAAGAAGATACATAGCCATTACCCCAAAGGACCAATAGAAAGAGAGGAACATGTGAACGGTACCTCTTTGTACTGAGCAGATCTGAATGACCTTTTCGAGTCCTGTCTTGTCATCATAGAGTGGAGTTACTGTGATGTTGTATAGTTTAAAAGGCTGCAGGCCTATGAGAGGGAGGGAGAAAATGAAAACATCCCAAAGTAGATTCCTCCAAGTGTTTACTGGGATAACAGGAGGAGTGATGTTCATTTAATCTGGGATGTATACACACAATATTACCAGTTGATTTAATAACGTTTACATACTGTTTTACCCACTTTATATGTGTATAATGTATTCTAGTCATGGCTCATCATATAAAACCATAAATATTGATAGGTGTAATACCTAATTGTAGCGAGAATTACAAGCATTTCGCTGGGCGATAACATCTGCAATTCTGTGTACTCGACCAATAAAGATTGACTAGATTTTTGATCTTGATCCATCTAAAAGCCTTCTGTTTTTCTTTCACCACATCAACGACAAGCTCAATGGATCTTCCTCTAATGCACATTCTATGAGTCTATTCAAACCCATAGAGAAACCATAGCAAAACAATTTAAATAATTCCTAATGACCACAAACTCAAACCTCGAGTCATGTCAAGCACTCCAATGTCAATGTAAAGTTACATAAAGTAACATAATCAGGATCCAACTATACATCCACCCATCAACCCACCCATCCATCGACCCACCCGTCCATCGACCCACCCGTCCATCGACCCACCCGTCCATCGACCCACCCGTCCATCGACCCAGCCGTCCATCGACCCACCCGTCCATCGACCCAGCCGTCCATCGATCCAGCCGTCCATCGACCCACCCGTCCATCGACCCACCCGTCCATCAACCCACCCATCCATCGTCCCACCTGTCCATCGACCCACCCATCCATCGACCCACCCATCCATCGACCCACCCATCCATCCATTCTTTAGAAACCCAGCTCACCAGTCAATGTGATGTGAGTGTCTTGGCTCTGTAGCCAGGTGTATGTATCTCCATCGGTGGTCCAGTCTATGATGTAGCCATGGACAAGGTAGAGAGGAGGAACAACCCAGCTGACCTGGATGTCACCGTCATGGGCAGAGGCCTGGGCGCCCCTAACCTGGGGGAGACCTGACACACATAAACTCATATGAATGTGACACTGTAGTACACAGAGCCTTAAGACCACTTCTAAATAACACTGTAAATAACAAACGAGGCCAGGTTCTTTTTTGCCTTTCTTCAACTGTCCATAAGTATTTTAATGAAAGTAGAAGAAGTTTAGTAGTTTAAAATTGTTAGAGGCTTTTGTTGAAACATTGAGTTTAGTGTAGCAGTAGTGTCTGTATTATAAAGACTAGTGAGATAGTGTGATATACCTATCTATCTGGCAGTATAAATGGATCATGATAGATATGACTCATATCTGCTAGCTAATAGCTTTGCAATGAGTCACATGATATTAAATAGGATAACTGGCAAATCATATTGAATATGTGTCAAATATAGCAACTAACTTTGTCCCACGGCCGGTACATAGATTGACTGTTCAGAAAACGTGGTGTCGCCGCGATAGGCAGCGAGAGTGACTCTGTATGCCCGCTGGTCCACAGTGATGGAAGCCTTATCCACAACGGTGTCCAAATGTCTGTCAGGCATGTGCTTTTCATCAGCCATGTACGTCAGCCTGTATCCATCGATGGCCTTGCATGCAGGGGAGATGCTCTGTACAAAGTAGAAAAGAGGACGTTAGAAAATACGTCACACCCAGTCAGAATCATCCCCATTTAGAAAAAAAATATATATATTTTGAGTAAGGTTTGAGATTTACTCATATTTCTTCGTAGGGTTACAAAGTGTGTGTGTGTGTGTGTGTGTGTGTGGGGGGGGGGGGGGGGGGGGGGGTATTACTGGTACCATTCGAAGTTAATCAGTAAGCTACTAGGCTTTTGGTAAAGTTAAAGTATTTGATGGAATTTATCACATGTAGATAATAGGCAGAATCTACCGCAGACCCACAGCTGATTAGTGAATGTGCTGGAGGCAATACTTGAGAAACAGGAAAAAGTCTCTGCACACTTCCTGTCAGATGCAAATGTATTTAATTGTAGCTGAGCTTCCAGTCGGTCGACCTTCATCAGGTTGACTGAAAGCTCAGCTTTAAAATACATTTGCATCTGATTGCATCTTTTTCCTGTTTCTCAAGGAATTTAGCACACGACATCTAGTGGCCTTTTTGGGTACTTCAGATTATCACAGCTGTCTGTAATGACCACTGGCACTTTGGTGAATACCATTGGTGTTTAATTTTTATATTTCTCTTACATTTAACCTTCATTTAACTAGGCAAGTCAGTTAAGAACAAATTCCGGCCAAACCCGGAAGACACTTGGCCAATTATGATTCAGCCTAGATTCGAACCAGGGACTGTAGTGACACCTCTTGCACTGAGATGCCTTAGACCACTGCACCACTTGGGAGCCCAAATATGAGGGTTTCAACATGAGATATCCTTTGTTTATACTATTTACACTGTTTATTGTAAATATGAATTTGTTCTTAATTAAACTTACCTAGTTAAATAAAGGTTAAATAAATAAAATACAAAAGTAGTATGTCTTTGTTGTAAATGTTTTGGTGTCAAACTGGTGACAATTATGTAAAAAGTCCATTTGGAAGAGTTGCAGAGTTAATTGAAAATAATGCTAATGTTGATGAGATGCGTTTTTCATTAATTAGGCTATTTCCTCTAGAACCATATGGTCTATCCACTAGAAATCAATGCACAAGATATAAAAAATGTATACTATAGATGAATACATAATTTAAAGTATAAATTACCAAAGGTACCATACCTAGATTACCACAGATGATCTGTTAATTACCAAAATTACAACAACAAAAAATCGTAAACTTTTTGTAAATTGCCGGTAGTTTTGCAACCCTAGTTTTGAGGAAGGAATCTTTTGGTAGAGTTATACATCTTTGAAAGGCTTTAGACCAAGGGTCTCCAACTGTGGTGCTGGGGAGATACTGGGTGAGGAGGTTGTAGTTTCAACCCACCACTAACACACCTGCTTCAAGGTTTCAAGGATATATTTATTTGTAGAATCAGATGTGTTGGTGGTGGGCTGGAACAACAGCCCGGGTACACTGTAGCTACCCAGGACCAGAGCTGGAGACCCTTGGTAGTGACTAACCAATACTGAACCAGAACAATGCCTATTTAAGCAATAAGGTCAGAGGGGCTGTGGTATATCACTAATATAACACGGCTAAGGACTGTTCTTAAGCACGATGCAACGCGGAGTGCCTGGATACAGCCCTTAGTCGTGCTATATTGGCCGTAAACCACAAACCCCAAAAGATGCCTTATTGCTATGGTTACCAACGTAATTAGAACATCCGTGGTATACAATCTATTATAAACTGTGTGGTTCGAGCCCTGAATGCTGATTGGCTGAGAACCGTGGTATATTAGACCGTATACCACGGGTATGACAAAACATTTATTTTTACTGCTCTAATTATGTTGGTAACCAGTTTATAATAGCAATAAGGCACCTCAGGGGTTTATGATATAGAGCCAATATACCACGACTAAGGGCTGTGTCCTAGCACTCCGCCTTGTGTCGTGCCTGTGAACAGCCCTTAGCCGTGGAATATTGGCCATATACCACACCCTCTCGTGCCTTATTGCTTAAATATACTACGGCTGTCAGCCGATCAGCATTTAGGGCTCGAACCACCCAGTTTATAATGTTGATTATGTAAAGTGCCATACATAAGCTTCCTACCTTCCACATCAGGTGCACTGTTCTAGTCCCAGTGTTGTCTGGTGCATCCATCTTCCTCCACAGGTCCAACTGCATTGTGCTCACTGTTGATATAGAAATAATAGAGTTTCGACAGAGTTTAGCCTAGTTATAATAAACACGTCATTTTGTGATGTACTGTCGGAGAATGTCTAGTAACATTCAATACTAAGACTGAAACTGAAACGTAGCATTCAATATTAAGACAAACTGAAAGCATACTGTGGCTGACTGATGTGTTCCAGAAAATGGTGATGGGTGATTAGTTCACAATGTTTCTCACCACAATCCATTTCACAAACCCTACGCCACCAACTAGACTCAGACCACAGCACTGTTTAAAATACTTTCAAAATGCATCCTTCCTATTATTTCTCATCGAATGAGACAACTGGGTTGGTGAAATTGTTTCAGCCACATTGCTTATCTCTATCAAACCATGCCAGATTATAATGTGAGGAAGCTTACATCAATGTTTTAATTTTTACATGATAACGTTTGATAAGGGTGCATGACAAACACACAGACAGTGCGTGCTATTCAATCAAGGTCTAACGACTCATTCTTCAAGCACAGCAAAATATGTGCATTCAAATTCATGTCTACAACAACCTCAAAATGTTAACAGTGAAAAACAAAACAGACGGCAGAGACATCAAGATAGATTTTAAAAAATGTAAAAACTTCTCCTGAAAACCTGAATAGCGATTGTGATTTACTGGGGCTTTATGTTTTCTTACCGTTGAGAGAGGACAGTACTGTCACCTGCCTGCTCCATTCACTCCAGGGGGCCTTGTCTAAAGCACAGCGGACAGACACTGTATGGTTGGTGCATGACTCCACTTCAACAGAAGTGACAGAGGCTGTCTTGGCCACTGTGTTCATAGATGTATCCATTACATGCTGGACATTTACACAGGGAGAAGAAACAAAGATATGAGAGGCAAAAAAAACAAACAGTCATGTTAACTTCCGACTAGTCCGGGAAAATAGCACATTGCACTAAGCAACAAACAAATCACAGACAACGTAACATTGAATAAATGAGCGGTGTACCTTGGCATATTTGACTTGACAGTGTATGACCTGGTCAAGAAAGTCTGTGCCTCCTGGTCTTTCCCATTCAACCCTTAGATGAGCAGGGAGAGGAACCACCCGCACATTCTTTGGAGGGTCTATTTTCACTTGAAAAACATGGTCAGTAATGTCAGGTTAGGTGAGTAATGTCAGGTTAGGTGAGTAATGTCAGGTTAGGTGAGTAATGTCAGGTTAGGTGAGTAATGTCAGGTTAGGTGAGTCATGTCAGGTTAGGTCAGTAATGTCAGGTTAGGTGAGTAATGTCAGCTTAGGTGAGTAATGTCAGGTTAGGTGAGTCATGTCAGGTTAGGTGAGTCATGTCAGATTAGGTGAGTAATGTCAGGTTAGGTGAGTCATGTCAGGTTGGGTGAGTCATGTCAGGTTGGGTGAGTAATGTCAGGTTAGGTGAGTAATGTCAGGTTAGGTGAGTCATGTCAGGTTAGGTGAGTCATGTCAGGTTAGGTGAGTCATGTCAGGTTAGGTGAGTAATGTCAGATTAGGTGAGTAATGTCAGGTTAGGCGAGTCATGTCAGGTTAGGTGAGTCATGTCAGGTTAGGTGAGTCATGTCAGGTTAGGTGAGTCATGTCAGGTTAGGCGAGTCATGTCAGGTTGGGCGAGTCATGTCAGGTCGGGCGAGTCATGTCAGATTAGGTGAGTAATGTCAGGTTAGGTGAGTCATGTCAGGTTAGGTGAGTAATGTCAGGTTGGGTGAGTCATGTCAGGTTGGGTGAGTCATGTCAGGTTAGGTGAGTCATGTCAGGTTGGGTGAGTCATGTCAGGTTGGGTGAGTCATGTCAGGTTGGGTGAGTCATGTCAGGTTGGGTGAGTCATGTCAGGTTAGGTGAGTCATGTCAGGTTGGGTGAGTAATGTCAGGTTGGGTGAGTCATGTCAGGTTAGGTGAGTAATGTCAGGTCGGGTGAGTCATGTCAGGTTAGGTGAGTAATGTCAGGTTGGGTGAGTCATGTCAGGTTGGGTGAGTCATGTCAGGTTGGGTGAGTCATGTCAGGTTGGGTGAGTAATGTCAGGTTAGGTGAGTCATGTCAGGTTGGGTGAGTAATGTCAGGTTAGGTGAGTAATGTCAGGTTGGGTGAGTAATGTCAGGTTGGGTGAGTCATGTCAGGTTGGGTGAGTCATGTCAGGTTGGGTGAGTCATGTCAGGTTGGGTGAGTAATGTCAGGTTAGGTGAGTAATGTCAGGTTAGGTGAGTAATGTCAGGTCTCAATTACACAAACAATACAATAGATAAACAAGAAATACTGGTGTAAGGATATTGAGCTTTACGATGGACAACAATCCAATTGTCCACTGGTATGACTGGTCATTTAATTTGCTTTGAATGGTGTATACACACACAACTAACTTACAGTGCCAGTCAAAAGTTTGGACACACCCAGTCATTCCATATTTGTACTATTTTCTACATTGTAAAATAATAGTGAAGACATCAAAATGATGAAATAACACATATGGAATCATGTAATAACCCAAAAAAGTATCCAACAAATCAAAATAGATTTTAGATTCTTCAAAGTAGCCACCCTTTGCCTTGATGACAGCTTTGCACACTCTTGGCATTCTCTCAACCAGCTTCATGAGGTAGTCACCTTAAATGCATTTCAATGAACAGGTGTGCCTTTTAAAAGTTAAGTTGTGGAATTTCTTTCCTTCTTAACGCGTTTGAGCCAAGATATACAGAAAATAGCCCTATTTGGTAATAGACCAAGTCCATATTATGATAACAACCGCTCAAATAAGCAAAGAGAAACAACAATCCATCATTACTTTAAGACACGAAGGTCAGTCAATCTGGAAAGTTTCAAGAACTTTGAAAGTTTCTGCAAGTGCAGTCATAAAAACCATCAAGCACTATGATGAAACTAGCTCTCATGAGGACCGCCACAGGAAAGGAAAACCCAGGGTTACCTCTGCTACAGAGGATAAGTTCATTGGAGTTACCAGCCTCAGAAATTGCAGCCAAAAATAAATGCTTCACATAATAGTAGTTCAAGTAATAGACACATATCAACATCATCTGTTCAGAGGAGACAGCGTGAATCAGGCCTTCATGGTTGAATTGCTGCAAAGAAACCACTACTAAAGGACACCATGATTCAGGCCTTCATGGTCGAATTGCTGCAAAGAAACCACTACTAAAGGACACCAATAAGAAGAAGAGACTTATTGGGCCAAGAAACACAAGCAATCGACATTAGAGCGGTGGAAATCTGTCCTTTGGGCTGATGAGTCCAACTTTGAGATTTTTGGTCCAAACCTCCGTTTGTTTGTGAGATGCAGAGTATGTGAACGGGTGATCTACGTATGTGTGGTTCCCACCATGAAGCATGGAAGAGGAGGTGTGATGGTGCTTTGCTGGTGACACAGTCTGTGATTTTTTTAGAATTCAAGGCACACTTAACCAGCATGGCTACTACAGCATTCTGCAGCAATACGCCATCCCATCTGGTTTGCGCTTAGTGGGACTATCTCCAGGCTGTGTAAGGGCTATTTGACCAAGAAGGAGAGTGATGAGTGCTGCATCAGATGACCTGGCCTCCACAACCCACTGGTATGATGAGCTGGACTGCAGATTGAAGGAAAAGCAGAAAACTGCTCAGCATTTGTGGGAACTCCTTCAAGACTGTTGGAAAAGCATTCCAGGTGAAGCTGGTTAAGAGAATGCTAAGAGTATGCAAAGCTGTTATCAAGGCAAAGGGTGGCTTCTTTGAATAATTTAAAATATATTTTGATTTATTTAACACTTTTTGGTTTACTACATGATTCCATGTGTTATTTCATAGTTTATTTCTTCACTATTCAGTACTCTGCTGCCTGTGACTGGAACGAATTGCAAAAATCGCTGAAGTTGGAGACTTTTATCTCCCTCACCAACTTCAAACATCAGCTATCTGAGCAGCTAACCGATCGCTGCAGCTGTACATAGTCTATTGGTAAATAGCCCACCCTTTTCACCTACCTCATCCCCATACTGTTTTTATTTATTTACTTTTCTGCTCTTCTGCACACCAATATCTCTACCTGTACATGACCATCTGATCATTTATCACTCCAGTGTTAATCTGCAAAGTTGTAATTATTTGCCTACCTCCTCATGCCTTTTGCACACATTGTATATAGACCCCCCCTTTGTTTTCTACTGTGTTATTGACTTGTTAATTGTTTACTCCATGTGTAACTCTTTGTTGTATGCTCACACTGCTATGCTTTATCTTGGCCAGGTCGCAGTTGCAAATGAGAACTTGTTCTCAACTAGCCTACCTGGTTAAATAAAGGTGTTCTCAACTAGCCTACCTGGTTAAATAAAGGTGTTCTCAACTAGCCTACCTGGTTAAATAAAGGTGTTCTCAACTAGCCTACCTGGTTAAATAAAGGTGTTCTCAACTAGCCTACCTGGTTAAATAAAGGTGAAATAAAAATAAATGTAAAAAAATATTCTACAATGTAGAAAATAGTTTTTAAAAAATAAGAAAAACCCTTGAATAAGTAGGTGTGTCCAAACTTTAGACTGGTACTGTATATAAAACATGCTCTGCTCCAGAGAGTCAAAGCTGTCCATTCTGACTACATACCTGTATCCCAAGGATCCAATTCCAGTGTGTCCGAGATTGTCTCCCAAACTGTGCTTTCAGCTCGCACAGTGATGTAATTTAGCTTTGAAAGCATCGGCAGGCTCTTATTAAAGGTGCATGACATGCTTCCAGAACTACAATGATCACTCTCCCATGCATCTTGGCTATTTTCCCTACACAAAAAGAGACAACAAAACAGAAACGTTGGTTACGTCCCAAAAGGAAGACATTTGGTTACATACCCTGACGAAGACAGCTTGTCTGTCGATACGTTGGTTATTCAATTATTGCATCTCAGCTGCAGGGCTCTCTTTTTTTACGTCCCAAATGGCACCTTATCCCCTACATAGCGCACTCCTTTTGGGCATTATTCCATATGACAAGGGAATCTTGCAGTCTACGTTGCTATACTAAGAGGAAGCTAGGTTTCGAGTCAGAACTCACCATTTCCTATAAACGGTATATGTTATTTTCGATGTGGGTTTGATCTTGTGCTCCCAGCGACATGTAAAATCTTGTTGTGAGATATACGTGACACACGATATGTTTCTGGGTTTCCCTGTTGAAAAAATTAAAGGACATGATTTATTCTCTCGTAAAATTCATTCCCCAGATGCCATGATAACGTTGACGTATTGAAAGTAACGCACACCAACAATATAAGTAGGTACGTACAGTATGTTTGTATGATGGTACCACCCAAGACTTGCTGAGTTAAATGGCTGTGACATTGTACTATTGCTTTTGGAAGGGATAGATTGTAGATGGTCACCGCAGCAAAGGAGGTGTTGGTTTCATAGAGGCTTTCATCTATGCTCTTGTTGTTGATCGTCCAATAGATTTTGCCGTGGCTGTCTGAGATTGTCTTGTTGCATGTCTTCTTGAATTTAATCTTAATATTGGAGCCAAATTCAATGTATGGGTCTTTTGGGATAACTTCACATCTATGTCCATATTGTCCTGTTGATAACAAAATGTGAAACGTTGTAATAAACAAACCATGGCAAAGAACTTGAGATGACAGTGCGGAGATAACAGTACAAAAGCCTGCACTAAGACCAACATTCAGCACAGAAAAGTACAGAGAATGAGCGATGACCGCCAACTTCTAACCACTCAATATGCATTTCAAACAGTGGTAATTTCGCTTCTATTCTGGTAAACAGCTGAGGGATGGGGCTGGAGTTCTGTGACCATTCAAATGCAGACAGAGCTATGGATGTAGGGACTGACGATCTACAATATAACAATTATAGTATTGACCATGTTTTGATGCTACATAGTGTTTGATTGCAATTGCATTGTTCACGAACATTGGAGTTAAACAACCATATGTTTGGGTTCTGATATGGTATAAGAGTTTAATTAAGCTCATACACTGTGCAAAACATTAGGAACATGTTCCTAATAAATTGCATCCCTTTGGCCCTCAGGACAACCTCAATTCGTCAGGGCATGGAATTTGTCAAAAGTGTGTCACAGGGATGCCGGCCCGTGTTGACTCCAATACGTCCCACAGTTAAATTGGCTTGAGGTCCTTTGGGTGGTGGACCATTCTTGATACACACACTGCGTCTGTCTGGTTCAGACACAAAATAATGCTTGTCCATTCACCCTCTGAATGGCGCAGACACACAATCCGTGTCTCAAGGCTTTAAAATCCTTCTTTAACCCATCTCCCCTTCATCGATATTAATTTAAGTGGCTTTAACAGGTATTGTCAATTTGGGTTTATAGCCTTCACCTGGTCAGTCTATCACGGAAGAGGATGTTCCGTTTTTTAAAATATATATATTTTCAATTATCAATGGGTATATCAATGAAAGTTAAAAAAAAGTTCCAATCAGATTGTCCCTTTAATACATTACTATCACATAGGAACTCACCTTCAGAAATTGCTGGGAGCAAAAGGAAGATTGACAGGACTAGCGGAGTTGCCATCCTTCTCAGACCCTTGGCAGATAAGAATGGCATGTCATGTCTTTCAAGTAATACAAATCCCTCTCCAGTAAGTGGCGAAACAATATTACTACAGGTGAACTAAGTCGTATTTATAAGCAACGGGTTTAATAGCACAAACGGTTATTAATGCCGCACCTACAACTAGGAAACATCATGACGTCTCATCTAGCAAAAGGTCAGTTTGTTGACTTCAAACAGATTAATTTTCCATTCGGAGTGCGTTTTTTCTGAGTTCAGTTGTTTAAAAAGCACCGAAGTCAGATTTCCGAGTGGCCTAATTGTTTTAAACCGCGGCTACTGGTTAAGTTCGAAACGTTAAATTCGGTACTCCATTATAAACATTTATCATACTCAAATGTCCTGTGGGAAGTTAGGGGTTGTGAATTGAAGGCACGACGAACAAGGACTGGATGGGTGTGTTGGCCATTGCACAACAATGGCAAGTTTAACAGGAAATGAGGAAACAGGATGAATGCCTGGGGACCGAATTTAAGCGCTCAGCTAGATTTTACAAGTGAAACATAACGCAAAGCTTTAATCGCCAATAGCGGAAACAGAATAAACAAGCCAGACAAATTATCCAAGACATTCATTATTTTGAATAAAATGGGACTTCACCCATATTTCAAATGTCTGCTTGAATTAATCATGTAAATCAAATGTATTGACTAATTTTGCCTGGCACAAAATGCCATGAATATTTTATACAACATAAGCACTTGTATATCAGTTACAAAAAGCGATCCAAAACGTGGGTCAACTCAGACTGGTTAAACAGAACCACAGTTAGGTCTAAACGCAGGATCCTTACAGAAATACAATGCTTTACAGGTATTATTTGGGGACATGCGTTACTCAATAGTTCAGTTCAAAATACACTAGGGTGTAAATGGCACATTCTCAACGAGGTAAAACATTTGGGTGAAAAAGGAAAATAATAAGTTCAAGTGATGCGTCACAATTCAAACCACAAGAACCAGTAGCACTAATAATAGCTAGAACATTCATTTGTGAAGTTTCACCTCAAGCACACAGATTTTAACCAGTGGTTGACATTAATGGGTTTTCCCATATCCAGGACCACGCACATTTCCAGAAATATCAAGCAGTGCAAAATTATTTTCTTTAAAACAAAATAACATTAAAAGAAAAGTTAAATCGAACCAAAACATGACTTGAAAAAAACTAAAAGAAATGTAGATGTGCATCATCACTCCCATTCGTCGTCATCTGCGCCACTGCTCAGGGTAGCAGCTAGATGACTTGCCCCATCTCTCTGGAAAGAGCCACCCTGTGGTCAAGAGATGAACCATGTGTCAGTGAGAACACTAAACATGTAGCCACTAAACATGTAGCCACTAAACATGTAGCCACTAAACATGTTCAATGGAAAATAACAGCACTCAACCTATTCCAGATCCATACCTTCCTGCTATCAGTAGAGGCAAAGGTTCTGCCACCTGGGTTGAACCCTGTGGTGCCATGAGCACTGAAGGCAGCTTCCTCCAGCCATTTGGGCACCTCCTGCTGGGCCTGTGAAAAGTAATTGCAGTGAGAATACAATTTTAGTTCAAAGTCATCTTTGACTTACTTGCTAGCAGGCCTTAAAGCTGGAATCCTTAATGGTGAAACTTCCGGTCCGTTTAGGATTTTACAACAAAGTAACTGCAAATACATTATCCCCTCTGACAACATTGCACGCACACTAGAACAGCAGAATATATACTTCATTTTTTCTAAAACACTTTCATCCACAAAACAATAACAAAGGTGTTGGGACGGACAGTGGCGCTGATCCATCTTTAAAGGTTGCTTTTGACCAGAGAGTGTGACATCACTTACCCCAGACAGGACTTTGACCAGGGAGCGTGCCAGGTTGCTGTCAGCCTCTGGGTCAAAGAAACACACAGCTCTCCCGGTGTTCCCACAGCGACCTGTTCTCCCGATGCGGTGGACGTACTCATCAATGTTGTTGGGGAGGTCAAAGTTGACTATGTGTTGGACATCCTTGATGTCTAGTCCGCGGGCAGCAACAGAGGTGGCCACCAGGACAGGACACCTTCCTGAGCGGAAGTCGCCGAGCGCCTGTTCACGCTCCCTCTGCTCCCGGTCACTGATAACACAATAAATACCATATAACACGTCATACAACTGGACAAAGACTAACAAGACATAAGACAATCTGGGGCCCAACTAGCGATGACTATGGGGTAAATCACTTGAAGACAGTCCCTTACCCGTGAATACTAGTAGTATTAACCTTCTCCTGACACAGGAACGTTGCTATAAAGTCAGCCTGCCTCTTGGTTTCCACAAAGACCATTGTGCGTTCAGACCCTGTGAAGGCAGAATATGCCCTTCAACATGAAAAGACAATTTGATGTACTGGAAAGTGGTTGAAGCGTTTGCATGAGAGGTGCCGACAGTCATAACGAGGTGCTGATGGATACCTGTAGTCTTCAGGACCTCCAGTAGTTGGTCTCTTTTGGAGAACTTGGTTACCTGAACCACGACCTGTTCCACATCACTGCAGGCTCCGCCCACCACACCCACAGCAAGGAACAGATAGTCCTTCTTCAGGAAGTCAGCAGCCAGTCTTAACACCACAGGACAACAAGGCATTAGGGGCCCACCCATCTCATTTAAAAACACACAACTACCATTTAGAAATCATGCCATGACTGGTTTCTACAGCATTATCCTTTACATTAGCTGCACAAATATTTCAACATTAATTTTAAAAAATCATTGTTTGTCTCAGTTATCTGTGGCGGAGTGTGGGGGACAGACTTTTGGATGTCCTCGGGGTAGGTAGCGCTGAACATAAGGGTCTGGCGGTGCTCTTTAGCTGGCATGCCTGGGGACCCCACCAGCTTGCGCATCGCAGGCTCAAAGCCCATGTCCAGCATCCTGTCAGCCTCGTCCAGCACCAGGTAACGCAGCTTGCTCAAGCCAATCTGGGGAAGTAGACAGAAGAGGCCGTATATCCATTTGCTAAAAAGGACTATGTTAACAGATGGCTTCACCCGGCTGACAACTACAAGGTTTGATTAAAAAAGTGTTTTGTTATTGAAGCACCGATTACCTTTCCTCTTCCAATAATGTCCATCAGTCTTCCTGGAGTCCCACAGAGCACATTGCAGCCCTTCAGTATCTCGCGAATGGTGTGACCGGTGCTTATGCCACCGTAAACCACCACTGGACGCACACAAGTTCTACAAAAGACAGTGGGGAAAAAGTATCCAGAATCAGTGTCCATTGGATTCCCCCCCCCCTAACAATTTACCTAATAATTTGTTCTTATTATGGCAAAAGTTAATTGCATCTAGCGCCATTTCCACTATTACTATTGTAAAGTGCAGGTGGGGTGAAAGGGGTTGAACATACTGCCTTTCGAATATGCAGTGAACATAACTTCATACCCATGGGCAAACTTCCTGGCTTCCATGTAGATCTGGTTGATCAGCTCCCTGGTTGGGGCCACTATAATAACCTCTGGCTCCTGGATCTCGCTGAACTGACTAGCAGCCACGCCGTCCACCATCAGCTGCTGCAGGATGGGCAGTAGGAATGCAGCCTGGGGGACAATAACAAATGTTAAAATACTTTGTCTACCCACAGGCTTACCAGACCTGCCAACCCTGTCCAACTTTTTAGAGTACCAGACACGCACAGCAAATTGGAGATTCAACTCGCAAATCTAGTGTAAAGGCATTTTTAGAAGCATTGCCTCTATTGCTACTAACAGACATTCATTCTTCATCGCACAGTCTTCTAAACTCAGACTCCATTTAACTTATTTGGGACTGGGGGCAGTATTGAGTAGCTTGGATAGAAAGGTGCCCAGAGTAAACTACCTGCTACTCAGGCCCAAAAGCTAGAATATGCATATAATTAGTAGATTTGGATATAAAACTCTGAAGTTTCTAAATCTGTTTGAATAATGTCAGAGTATAACGGAACTCATGGCAGGCAAAAACATCCAACCAGGAAGTGGGAAATCTGAGGTTTGTAGTTTCAAGTCATTGCCTATCAAATATAAGGTGTCTAAGGGGTCATACTGCACTTCAAGGCTTCCACTAGATGTCAACAGTCTTTAGAACCTTGTTTCAGACTTCGACTGTGAAGGAGGAGAGAAAGAGCCCCGTTTCAACCAGGTGTCTGGCAGAGTGCCATGAGCTGATCATGCGCGCTCCCGTGAGAGGTAGCTGCATTCCATTGCATTTCTAAAGACGAAGGAATTCTCTGGTTGGAACATTGAAGATATGTTAATAACATCCTAAATATTGACTCTATACATAGTTTGACATGTTTCTACGAACTGTAAAATAACTTTTGACATTGTCTGAACAAGTGATCGCGACTTATGCATTTGGATTACTGGGCTAAACACGCAAACAAAGAGGTATTAGGACAAATGGACTTTAACGAAAAAACAAACATTTATTGTAGAACTGAGATTCCTGGGAGTGCATTCAGATCAAGATCAAAGGTAAGTGAATATTGATAACGCTATTTCTGACACCTCTCCTTGGAAAATGGCTGGATGTTTGTGACTAGCGCTGACCAAACAATCGCACGGTGTGTTTTCGCCGTAAAGCCATTTTGAAATCTGACACAGTGGTTGCATTAAGAAGTTTCTATATATCCATGTTTAACACTTGTATCTTTTATCAATGTTTATTATGAGTATTTCTGTAATTTGAGGTGGCTCTCCGCACTTTCACCAGATGTTTGTTTGAGACAACCCATTTCTGATCATAACACAATTTCATGTGAGGTTTTTGGACATAGATTAACTTTATCGAACAAAACACATTTATTGTGTAACATGAAGTCCTGTGAGTGCCATCTGATGAATATCAACGGTTAGTGATTAATTTAATAGCCATTTCTGATTGTGAACCCTCTCCTTGGCTGGAAAATGGCTGTATGGTTCTGTGACTAGGTGCTGACTTAACATAATCGTTTGGTGTGCTTTCGCCGTAAAGCCTATTTCAAATCGTACACGGTGGCTGGATTTACAAGAAGTTTCTTTAAAATGGTGTAAAATAGTTGTTTGAGGAATTTTAATTATGGGATTTCTGTTGTTTTGAATTTGGTGCCCTGCAATTTCACTGGCTGTTGTCGAGGTGGGACGCTACCGTCCCACATATCCCAGAGAAGTTAATGCCGAAACGTTTATATTTAATTATACTTTGGTCATGCTTTTTGTGACATGGATCATAATTAGTCTCAGGTTGCGTGATCCTCGTAACATTAAGTGGAAAATAAAACTAATGGGACGCAGAATTAAATGTATATCACATTCACTAAAAAAATAACTGATCGCATGTGTGCATTTATTTCTTTCACTAGCAAATGCGAGTGAACTGCTGACACTTTAGAGCCCACTGAAAGTCCATCTTATGTTGGCTTGAAACAATTAGGTGTTTACTTTCCCACAACATAGTCGAAAAAGGGATTTGTTCATGTTTTTACAGACAGCCGACAGTCGGCAAACTCAGCATCACAACAAACAGGAGGGGCAGACACGATGCAGCTACGTCGAATAATGTATTGATCTCCTTGTCCGTTGACAAACTCTGTACATGTCTGTTGCAGCTCGAGTCAGGATGTTAGATAAAAAAATATATACACACTCAGTAGATTTGTTTATTATTCAGGCCCTATTAACTTCTGCGTAATTTTAACTCTGACCTCGTACATGGACAGAGAACTGAGTAGTTGGTACACAAAATGCGTGCATGTTAGCAGGTCTGGCTTACACATGGCGGCCAACACAAGCGCTGTAGATTTATACCAGAATAGGTTAACCTGGGTGACGGAGAGGGCATACAACCAGAGCTCCATTTCACATGCGAGTATTTGAACTACAAGAAAAAGGCACTTAAGACTGCTTGCTAAATAGGGAATTTCAGTTCTACAGGGGCAACTTACCGTTTTCCCAGATCCAGTCTGGGCACAGGCCATGAGGTCCCGGCCAGCAGCGATGATGGGAATGCCATGCTTCTGTACTGGGGTGGGCTTCTTATAGCCAGACTTACTGACGTTCCTGTTCAGAGATTCACACAGGGCAGCCTCTTCAAAACCCTGAGGATAATAGGTTAGTCAGTCTCAAAATCACAGCAACGTTGCCATTTACCAATACAACAACCAGTATACAACAATCCATCTGTTTATTTATTTGACAATCCAGCATTTATGTTACAAGTGCAACTCTGGTGCGGCTGGCTTCCAATGTGGAGGAAACACGTGCACCTGGCAACCTTGGTTAGCGCGCACTGCGCCCGGCCAGCCACAGGAGTCGCTGGTGCAAGATGAGACAAGGATATCCCTACCAGCCAACCCCTCCCTAACCTGGACGACGCCAATTGTGCGTCGCCCCACGGACCTCCCGGTCGTGGCCGGTTACGACAGAGACTGGGTGCGAACCCAGAGTCCCTGGTGACACAGCTGGCGCTGTACCCGGGAGGCCACCTTTCCCTGTTCTTTCTAACAAAGCAACCAATATTGTGGAAGTCCATTCAGTTGTGAAGGTAAGGAGATTAATAAAGTAACCCATTAACACCAAGAACACAGCCAACCAGTAAGGCACTCACCATGATTGCCTTTGGCGGATTGCTTCCGCTGACATCGACCAAGATGTCATCGTACTTATCAAAGTTGATGCCTGACTCATAATGAGCAAAAATAGATGACTCCTTCTCACAGAGGGCTTCGGGCACATAGGTCACCTTTGGGGGACCTGGTGGTAGAGTGAGGTTATGAGAACGTGATAACCTTCTGAAGTATTTAATTAAAGAATCCGCTGAAAGAACATCTCAGATGCAACTTTCTACAACTGAATTTTGTCAATAGAAGAGCAGCAGCCTTCTTGTCATCAATGTTGAAACCCAAGTAGTTGTAGCACCACTCAGAGGATGTTTAATTACATGAATAAGTTACATGGAACAAAAACAATATACAATGGTTCCCTTTAAGTATTGTTTAGAAAAACATGAACATTTTATTAGTCTTCTGTAAGGGATACATCAGGGTTCCCCAACTGGGGGCGCAGGCCTGGTTTTATTGCCCCCCCCCCCCCAGCTGAATCTAGTTCATGATCACTGGTATACATAGTCAAACAAAACACTTGTATAACATACAAACCTGGATTGCCACCATCTCCACCACCATCCATGGTTGAGCCTAAATAGGCAAAAATCTCATATAAGACATTTTCAAATGTAAAAATATTCATCAAGTCAAGGAAATGAATTAGTAACAAATGAAAACATGGAACCTTTAGAGAAAACTTCTTCATCTCGTCCACGATAACCTGGAATGATAAGACATGGGAAGTTTCACAATAAGGCTTGCTGTGACTCAATCTCGTAAATGCAAGGCCAATTACTATGGCTCTATAAAAATCAACGCAAAAATAACACTGATGGAATAACATAATCCAGACCAAAACAGAACGCAACAATATGAAACAAAGTAATGAACTTAATGTAATTAACTATACCGAACAAAAATAAACACAACATGTAATGTGTTGGCCCCATGTTTCATGAGCTGAAAATAAATTCAGAAATGTTCCATAGGCATTAAATAATTTCTCTCAAATTATGCACAAACTGGTTTACATCCCTTTGTGAGCATTTCTCCCTCTGCAAAAATATGCCACACCTGTCAGATGGATGATCAACCAGCATAATCATTACACAGGTGCATATTGTGCTGGGGACAATAATAAGCCACTAAAATGTGTTGTCACAACACAATGCCACAGATGTCTCAAGTTGAGGGAGTGTGCAATTGGCATACTGACTGCAGTTATGTCCACCAGAACTGTTGACAAATAATGAAATGTTCATTTCTCCACCATTTGCCATCTCCGTCATTTTAGAGAATATGGCATTTACGTCCAACCAGCCTCACAACCGCAGACCAAGTGTAACCATGTCAGCCCAGGACCTCCACATCACCATGCGGACTGTGATGACATTTTTTTTTCTGTAATGAAGCCCTTAGGTGGACAAACTATTTCTGATTGCTGGACCTGGCGCCCCAGTGGCTTGTTCTGAGTCCCAAGTGGGTGGGCCGATGCCCTATGCAAAATCCAAAGGTTAGGCCCAAATTAATTTCCTTAAGAACTAACTCTTTAAAATCATTGAAATTGTTTCATGTTACATAATATTTTTGTTCAGTATAAATGTATTAAAAATGTGTTTGCTAAAGTTGGAGGAAATGAACAGAATGAGTCAGTGATGTGCCTTTCCTGCAACTTTCTGAAAAAGCAACAAGAATTCCCCGTCTGTGCGGTGCACACATCTATCACTGTAGCCGTTATTAATAATAATAATTCATTAGCATCATTGCTAAGTCATTTGTATCGACGCTAATGAAAAGTCTTCTGGTAGATGGAAAGGCTTTCTTAACTACAAAGTAGCCTATGCTTACCTGGCATATGATTTTAATCAAGCCAGTGGGTTTTTATTTTGCAAACTCCATATGTGCATTACAAAAAGTGCCTCTTGCTAGGTGCACACTGGAATTGAAGGGTAATTATACCCAAAAATAAACATCAAATTTGTCCTAGACATCCTGATGTGGTTTAGGCCTTAGATCAAATTGAGTTGTTTTTATATTAAAAGTGATTGAGTGAGAATCCCCTTCAGGTTAAACTGAGAAAACAGAAATTGGGGAAAATATAAATGTATAGGGCCCTAAAATTACCTCCTCCGCCAAATCCTCCTCCATCACCACCACCTGAAACAAACCATAGTTAGCAACAACTTTCCCTCAAGCGTTTGAGTGCCATGTCAGCAACACCCCCCCCCACACTGCTCAAATCATAGGCAAATACACTTTTTGCCTAATGTTGGTAAAAGGCTGCCTCAGAAGGAATGGTAGGTAATACAGTTAACTTGGCTGCTCTTCAGTAGCCAACTAGAAACAAGTTTAAATGTACAAACAAGGGATAAGGTTGGGTAGGAGGGGAATCCCAGAGTAATCTCTCAGGAAGTTGAAGCAGTTTTTTCCCCCTGCAGCTGCCATTTCCTGAAACCGAGTCTTCAATAATATCAAACAATGCAGCCAACAAATAAATCTGGTTTGATCCTAAATTAAATTGTGGTCAAAATCCTACAATGTACCAACTAGAAGCCCATTATATGTCTGTTTCTCACACCAGCATACTTGCACCTCAAATTGCGTGCATGGTACGCAAAACGCACACAGGTTGGCAGGTCAGATTTTTTTTTTGCATTGCCATCAACTAGGCATCTTTGAATGACACTCACTGGTAAAAGACTGAGGAGAGACTTCAAATCATATATTTTAAGGAATATTTTTGAATTTCCGTAAGTGAGGTGCTGATTTACCTGACCGGAAGCCTCCCCTGCCACCTCTGCCTCCCTGGCTACCTCCAAACCCTGAAAAGTGAAGGATTTGAGCAAAAAAGAGCCATAAAAAAACAGCATGATACATTTCATTAGCGTACCACCATTTCAATAATGAGAACTAGACCTTAAGTCTAGACCACCATCCACAAAAATGTTAACAATTACATATTTTAGCAGACACGTATTCAGAGCAATTAGGTTTAAGTGCCTTGCTCAAGGGTACATAGATTTTTTTTTTTACCTGGTCGGCTCTGGGATTTGAACCAGCAACCTTTAATTGGACCAACGCTCTTAACTGATAATCTACCTGACCTTTATAATCACTAATATCGGACAAGAGCATGTTCAATTTATTTGAATGCAAAAAGACATGCAGAAACACTTGGGAGGACAACGAGATCGTTCAAACTGAGCCAACCATCTAGAATAACTACATTTTATTGCATTTACAAAATATGAAAACCAACATACCGCCATCATTGCCATCATCCCCTGTCAAAAAGTAGATTTCACAAAACCCATGTGTAAAACATTACATCCAATAGCTAGACGGATAAGACAATATTCAAGAAACACTTCAAAATCAGGGGCATAATGTTTATTAAGACTCTGCTCATCAAGAAAAATTACAATCTGGGGCATGAGAACTAGAGGATAAGAATAGCTCTTACCATTTCGGATGCCTCCTCCCCTTGATCCTCTGCCACCCCCTGTTGAGACAATACGAAGCATTTGAGAGACAAAAATCACAATTAAGAGTCATGCAATTACCCATCGTTCCAGAAAGTTAATTGTCCAGAAAATATTTTTTTCTAATTTGTTTATTTCAGAAGGAATCACAAGTCTCACCTCTGCCTCTTCCCCTGAAGCCTCCATCACTGTTCCAGGAGCTGTCTTTATCTGTACAGAACAGTTCCAATTCAAAGAACAGCAACGTTAATACAATTCGAGGCATGATGTAATAAGTCACGCTGAAGACATTTGAAGACCCTCAAAATGCCAGCGGCACCAGCATAATACATTTTGGGACTCTGAAACGTATCAAATACCTTTTATGCCTCTATTCTATTTTAGTGCCATCCCCATGAATTGATCGCAGTGTGACAATTTGCTATTGCAGCTCACTGCAGTCTTGAGCTGCAATATAAGTTTTAGTCAGTCACTTACCTTCATTCCCATTCTCACCAGCACCTGTTGACAGAGGGCAATATACTTAAAAAATAATAATTACCTGTAAAATAATCATTTCTAAGATGCCTTAGGCATACATCTTGAGTAAATACTCAATTTTTACACAGCAATAATTACATCAAATATAAAGTATTTTAAATAATTCTGAGACTATGCACCTGAAGAGAAACTCTTGAAGTCTCCACCACCTCCCCTGGACCCTCGGCCTGTAAGTAAAAAATAGCAAGAATTTCAAGTCAGTAGAGTAATAACTCAAACCAGTGATATTTCCCCCCCAATAAGAACCAATTATTTTAAACAACTTGCCTCTGCCGCCACCAAAGCCACCACCTCCACTGTTCCAGGAGCTGACTTTATCTAAAGAGATCACAAATCTTAACATTGTTTCAATTCTTGTAAATTTACCTAATGGATATAAAAGGCACAATCCTACCAGTCGGTCTCCCAAAACTGGAACTTTGGCCACCACTGGTCCACGAGCTCATTCCACTTTCTACCAAAACACATTCAAGCTCAGCCATTAATCGTTTGTTACATCTTGTGATTATTTTGTTTAAAGGCTTTCCCAACACCCGTGAAAAATCAAGTTGCATCCAAGTGACAGGATGCACTCTGGCTATTACAGAAAACATGTCCATTTTGCCAAGGGAATCCAGCTAGTCCACATACAAATTACATGAACCTACCATTACTTGTGGTAACCTGCAAAAAATACATTTTTTTTAATTATATGAAAATGTTGCATTCACATATGCTGATTTATGCCAATATTACACATATTGTCACTAGCTTTGGTTCACAAATGACTCCACTAATATGTAAAGCATAACAGCTCAAATGATTGGTTTAGAGTAATTTACCTCATCCCAGTTGTCCATGATCTACAAATGTGGTTCTGAAATCAAGAAAAGCCAAAAGTCAATTAACTGCACCTGGTTATTACCTAGCTTGCTACATTTTAGGATGCGTTGGTAAATTAAATTTCACAGAACTCCGAGTGTGCATAATAACTAATGAATTCACAACACCTGTTAAATATAACCGTGTGACTATCAGCAACGTTCTGGATGGCATGAAAACAGCCTACCCAGCTCTGCTAGGGTGAGTAAAATGGTCAGAGTGAAGTGTTCTCTCACTTGTGTCTGGAAGTAGCCAGCAAGCTAGCTAACTTTAGCCAGTTAACTTGGTTTCTTGACTGCAGTCGTGAGGTCAGAACGCTCGGATCAACCCCTCATCCAGAGCGTCCAGTGTGCGCTCTGAACAGTCGCTCTGAACGCCAAACCTCTGAACCGTCGCTCTGAAAGCTCCGGGAGCCAAACCTCTGAATTTACAGACGCCCAGAGCGCACTCAGACACTCAATGTATAATTTAATCACATCTTTAGTAGTCAATGTTTCAGAACGCGTCTAGGAGGTTCTCTAGTTAACTAGCGCTACTAGAGTATTTTAAATTAAAACAAGTGTGACCACTGACTAACGTTAGTGTACTTTGTTGGGAAAGTAGAATCAAAGCACAGAATGACATTGCAAGAAATTAGCTAACTAGGTTGTTACACAGCCACCAGAAAGTACTATTTTTTCCCCAATACTGTACAATGACAAATGAGCCTCGGAAGATGAATAGTGAGTGATCAGTAAATCAGCTCCCATCTAGGCCGCACTAAGTAACGCTAGTTAAATACTTTTCAGGCCATTTGTCTGCGGTCATTAACTCACCAAGTTCGCCCAACACGTGCAGCCATTGATTTCGAAATGTAAGGACAACATTAACCAGATAAGCATGTTTAACAAAGTTCAGTAATGTTAGAGTTAACATTTAAAAGTTAGTTATCCAAATAACTGACTATTTAGTTATTACAAAAAATTTGCCAGTCATGTACAATATGTAGCTAGTTGGCAAGCTAATGTTACCCTAGTTAACTGGCTGAACAAGCAAATTAGTCTCATGCTCGCCATGTTGACTAGGTAATGTTAGTTAGATAGCATTATGTAGATTTATAAATAATCTGTAAAATGTCCGAAATGGCACCAAAAATAACAATATGAATGGTTATGTAACAAGTTGTGATAACTAACTGAAAAGTTTAGTTTTTCACCAAAGTGGCTTCCTATGGCGCTAATTACCTAGCCAACACGAACCTAGCGGTCTTCTAACTAACCCATAAAGATTACTAGTTAAACAGCTAATCAACTTAAAGATACGTTTTCCCTGCAATCATTACAAACATAAAAGCATTTTGATGCACTGAGGAAAAAGTAATATTTAAACCTCCGTACATTGTCGAAACGCTTTCCCGCAGCGTCTTGATGATCTTCCACGTGGCAGAAGGTTGTGGATCGTCAAAAAGAGAGCGCGCTTGTTGGGGACGCGATAAAAACCCAGCTGGACGGCGGGAGGGAGACAAGGATGAAAGGGGGTGTTACTTTTTATTAAAACATTTTATAAAACCACTGCTCGGGATTTATTTACTTATCATTGAAAGGTCATATCAAAATGAAATGTTGATTTACAAATATATATATTTTAAAATATAAAACTATAAAACTTTCTATGGCAGAGTAAGTGAGGAGTTACTATTTAATGTGACCTCCCATCTTTCTCATTTACATGTGGCTCATCCATATTAGTAATTATTTCTCCCTGGTATTTTTTTATTGAAACAGAGGGACTGTGAAAATATCTTTGTTTCAACAACTCAGACAAAATGTGTAAACAAGAAGCGCTATAAAATCGATGTCATCCATGTTGTGATTGGCAATTAGGGTAATTGCTCCGGTCACGTTGTGTGTTAGGTCATGTCAATCACCTGGAGGAATGTTTTGGAACGTTCAGATAGAAAAATGTAATGTAGAACAAACATGCCTCTCTAACATGTACAATAAGGAATCATGTCGGCTCTAGTGATATAATTTATATCTGCAACATTTGAGACCATCTGGCAACTAAACATGGTTCAGAGGAAACACAATGGTCCAAAATCATTTTAATTGTTTGATTCTTGGTGATTGAGGTCATCTCTGGGCCGAGGAGAGCTTATCCTTGAATTGGGCAAATATTTTAGTGTGACCAGTTCATCAAGACACAACGTTTTGGAATGTTCTGATAGAAGTATCAATGTAGAACAATATATGCTTGCTCGACAAAAATACCAAGAAATCATGTTGGCTCTATTCATGGCATTTCTTTCTGCAACGGTTGGCAATTGAAGGTGGCCCTGAGTTCCTATTCCCACCCATCTTTTCTTCTGTACCTAACATTATTTTTCCACTAGAGGGCAGGAGCCTCATCTGACAAAAAATTCCCCGATTGTAGTCTTCTAAGAATAACACTACAATATAGATTCACACTGTTAGATATGATCATTTAGCCTGGTTGCCAGTCTCTGTAACATTCCACTCCTTGTACTCTGTTTCATGTGCCAAAGAACCATGAATGTGAACTATTTAATTAAAGATGAATTTTAAAGTTACAATATGTAACTTTTCAGGGACAGTACTGTCATTCTCAGTGAAAGCAAGTCTAAGAAGCAGTATATCTGCTCTACGTGTGCTATTCCTATAATTCCATCTCTTAAGTTTCCTTTTTATCTTTTACATTTGGTTTTGTACACCAAATGTAAACAGCTGAAAATACAATCTTTTTGGTTATTGAAAAGTTATTTCACAGCGGTTAAGATGGTACAATGATTATCTACACTATGCATTGCTTGTTTTGCCACATAAACTAAAATTAGGGGAACTAGAAATGTAGCAATCAGGAAATGATGAAGTGATTTTTGCATATTGCACCTTTAAGTAAAGAGTGGAATAACAGGTGGCGTTTGTTTTTGCATGGCCCAGTGCCCCTGGTCGGTGAAGATTTCACTTAAAGGAATAATCAACTCTAAACCACAAATTCTTATGATTTATGTTGTTAAATAATGCAAATATGTGAGAACAATATATGCTGTGAAATGTTTTTGCATTTAATTGTTCTAATAAGGTAGGAAGCAACATGTGTATCATCACTATTGGCGAGTCCAGATGGGAGGAGTCTACAGTCACATGTGGCATCCCACAGGGGTCAGTCAGTGTTGGGGCATATCCTGTTTTTAATGTACATGCTTTATCAACTTCCACTAATTTATAACATCATCTTCCACTACTACGCTGACGATAGGTCTACATTAACACCAAACCGGACACCCTCTCTGCCCGGGCAAAACTCAGCAGCTGCCTAGAGGACATCAGGGCATGGATGACAGAGACCTTCCTCCAGTTGAATAGTAGCAAGACTGAGGCTATACTTATTGGGACACCCAAGCAGGTCATCAGTGCTGGAAACACCTGTCCTACAATCAACTGCCAGATCATCCACCTGTCCTCTGTCACCTCCAACCAAGGAGTCAAGTTTGATCCTTCTCTGTCCTTCGAAGCCCACATAAAACAAATATGTAAAACATAATTTTTCCATCTTATAAACATCGTCTGGGTCATACCGTCACTCTGGGCGCAGAGAAACTCTGAGGATTGGATTATATTGAGCTGCGGGGCACCAGTCTGAGGCACCTGACGTGAACGGGCAAAAGCGGTTAGGGAGGAGCACCCTTCTTAAACCGAACAGTGATCTGCGGGCGCTTGGTCATGTTGTCAAAAAGGCAGTATGGAGCATCATCCAGAAACATACATCTGTTTTCCATAAAATATATGTTTGAATTTTCAAACTAGTTTTCATTGGGAATGTAGATAAAGCTTTTTATATCAAAAGCAATCACTTTTACACGTGAAAACACAGAATCCTACTCATTACTCCACATGCTAATTATGTCACTTTTGTTTCGCCATGGGCTTTTGAACGGGGCACATGGCTCACACCCGGGAGGCAGCCCAGTTTCCAAAACAAATGCAATCAACTTTCCTGGTGCAAAACACGCCTACCCGTGCTCCCGGGCCAGATTAATCAAATCCTCTCACTTATCAACGCCTTTAATCTTCTCTAGGATCAACTACGGCAAAGCGCTGTTTGGGGGCCTCCCAGCCAAATCACTACAGAGGCTCCAACTAATCCACAACAATGCTGCCAAAGTCAGACCATATCACCCCAATCCTGGCTCAACTTCATTGGCTACCAGTCAACTACAGCAGAGTTTTCCAATCTCGGTCATGGGGCCCCCCCTGGGTGCACATTTTGGTCAAATCAAATGTTATTGGTCACATACACATGATTTGCAGATGTTAATGTGAGTGTAGCGAAATGCTTGTGCTTCTAGTTCTGACAGTGCAGTAATATTTAACAAGTAATCTAACAATTCCCCAACAAATACCTAATACACACAAATCTAAAAGGGTGAATGAGAATATGTACATATAAATATATGGATGAGTGATGTCATAGGCAAGGTGAGGTAGATGGTATAAAATACAGTATATACATATGATAGGAAGTAATGTAAGATATGTACACATGATTAAAGTGGCATTATTTAAAGTGCCATTGTTTAAAGTGACCAGTGATCAATTTATTAAAGTGGCCAGTGATTGGGTCTCAATGTAGGCAGCAGCCTCTCTGAGTTAGTGATTGCTGTTTAGCAGTCTGATGGCCATGAGATAGAAGCTGTTTTTCAGTCTCTTGGTCCCAGCTTTGATGCACCTGTACTGACAAAGCCTTCTGGATAGTAGTGGTGTGAACAGGCTCAGTTGGTTGTTGTCCTTTGATCTTTTTGGACTTACTGTGACATCCGGTGCTGTATGTGTCATGGAGGGCAGGTAGTTTGCCCCCGGTGATGAGTTGTGCAGCTCTGGAGAGCCTTGCGGTTGAGGGCGGTGCAGTTGTCGCGTACCAGGCTGTGATACAGCACGACAGGATGCTCTTGATTGTGCATCTGTAAAAATTTGTCAGGATTCTGGGTGACAAGCCAAACTTCTTCAGCCTCCTGAGGTTGAAGAGGCTGTGTAAGTGGACCATTTCAGTTTGTCTGTGATGTGTACACAGAGGAACTTAAAGCTTTGCACCTTCTCCACTGCTGTCCCTTCAATGTGGATAGGGGGGTGCTCCCTCTGCTGTTTCCTGAAGTCTACGATCATATCCTTTGTTTTGTTGACGTTGAGTGAGAGGTTGTTTTCCTGACACCACAGTTTGAGTGTCTTCTCTGCCTCCCTGTAGGCTGTCTCGTCGTTGTTGGTAATCAAGCCCACTACTGTTGTGTCTTCTGCAAACTTGATGATTGAGTTGGAGGCGTGCATGGTCACACAGTCATGGGTGAACAGGGAGTACAGGATGGGGCTGAACCCTGAACTACAGGATCAACTTCTAAATTGTTACGCTTGCCAGCCAACCAGAAAAGCAAGGCAAAGCAATTCAGGCATTCTTGAAAGTCAGGCCAATCCTTGTCCTGCAAAGAAACATTATTTGTATAGTTGATTTTTTGTTGTTGTTGCAAGCAGTAGGAATTTAGAATGAAATGTGGAGTGGAGTTCATACTTACGTGATGACATCACATAGTACCTTCAATAGTATTCGGCAATCATCATATATTTGAAAAACACAGTTTCCAACATAATTTTGTTGCAATAAGGAACGTTATACAAAACAACAATTCAGTGATAACTGGGGTGGCGTTAAGTGTGGAGGAAGATCAACTGTATGTAAGATTCCCAGTGTCTGTGACGCCCACTGTTAAATGCAATTTATTTATTTATTTATTTTATTTCACCTTTATTTAACCAGGTAAGCTAGTTGAGAACTAGTTCTCATTTGCAACTGCGACCTGGCCAAGATAAAGCATAGTAGTTTGACACATACAACAACACAGAGTTACACATGGAATGAACAAAACATACAGTCAATAATACAGTAGAAAAAAAGAAAACAATGTCTATATACAGTGAGTGCAAATTAGGTAAAATAAGGGAGTTAAGGCAATAAATAGGCCATGGTGGCGAAGTAATTACAATATGGCAATTAAACACTGGAATGGTAGATGTGCAAAAGATGGATGTGCAAGTAGAGATACTGTGGTGCAAAAGGAGCAAAATAAATAAATACAGTGTGGGGATGAGGTAGATAGATGGGCTGTATACAGATGGGCTATGAACAGGTGCAGTGATCTGTGAGCTGCTCTGACAGCTGGTTCTTAAAGCTAGTGAGGGAGATGGGAATCTCCAGCTTCAGTGATTTTTGCAGTTCATTCCAGTCAGTGGCAGCAAAGAACTGGAAGGAAAGGCGACCAAAGGAGGAGTTGGCTTTGGGGGTGACCAGTGAGATATACCTGCTGGAGCATGTGCTAGCGATGATGACCCGGTGGAGAGTGTGACGAAATGGAGAGGACACTATCTGTCCTGCTGAGTTTTGATGCAGTCTTTGCTTGACAAGGTCAAGTAAGGATATGTCATTTATCCCATGAGAGCTTTTGTCCCAAACTATTATGGTGTTTTAAGTGCCAAGTTTATGGTCATGTTGCAGGAGTGTGTAGGAGGAGATTCCTATGCACACCATGTTAGAAGTGTGCAGGAGGGCATGAGACAAAGGACTGTGTAGTATCGTTGTAAAACGTTGTGCGTGTAAGAGCAAAAAAGTAAATAAAAACAATATGAGGTTGAGGTGGGTATATTGGTATCTTTAAGTTTGTTTCAGTGTATTAAATTAAGCATACAGTTGAAGTCGGAAGTTGACATACACTTTAGCCAAATACATCTAAACTCAGTTTTTTGCAATTCCTGACATTTAATCCTCGTAAAAATTCCCTCTCTTAGGTCAGTTAGGATCACCACTTTATTTTAAGAACGTGAAATGTCAGAATAATAGGAGAATGATTTCTTTCATCTTTTATTTCTTTCATCACATTCCCAGTGGGTCAGACATTTACATACACTCAATCCGTATTTGGTAGCATTGCCTTTAAATTGTTTAATTTGGGTCAAACGTTTCACGTAGCCTTCCACAACCTTCCCACAATAAACCGGGTGAGTATTGGCCCATTCCTCCTGACAGAGCTGGTGTAACTGAGTCAGGTTTGTAGGCCTCCTTGCTCGCACACGCTTTTTCAGTTCTGCCCACAAATTTTCTATAGGATTGAGGTCAGCACTTTGTGATGGCCACTCCAATGCCTTGACTTTGGAAGTATGCTTACAGTCATTGTCCATTTGGAAGACCCATTTGTGACCAAGCTTTAACTTCTTGACTGATGTCTTGAGATGTTGCTTCAATATATGCACATAATTTTCCATCCGCATGAAGCCATCTATTTTGTGAAGTGCACCAGACCCTCCTGCAGCAAAGCACCCCCACAACATGATGCTGCCACCCCTGTGCTTCACGGTTGGGATAATGTTCTTTGGTTTTCCTCCAAACATAACGATGGTCATTATGGCCAAACAGTTCTATTTTTTGGTTTATCAGACCAGAGGACATTTCTTCAAAAAGTACGATCTTTGTCCCCATGTGCAGTTGCAAACCGTAGTCTGGCTTTTTTATGGCGGTTTATAAGCAGTGGCTTCTTCCTTGCTTAGCGGCCTTTCAGGTTTTTTCGATATAGGACTCGTTTTACTGTGGATATAAATACTTTTGTACACGTTTCCTCCAGCATCTTCACAAGGTCCTTTGCTGTTGTTTTGGGATTGATTTGCACTTTTCGCACCAAAGTACGTTCATCTCTAGGAGGCAGAATGCGTCTCCTTCCTGAGCGGTATGACAGCTTCGTGGTCCCATGGTGTTTATACTTGCGTACTATTGTTTGTACAGATGAACGTTGTACCTTCATGCATTTGGAAAATGCTCCTAAGGATGAACCAGACTTGTGGAGGTCTACAATTTTCTTTGAGGTCTTGACTGATTTATTTTTAAATTTTCCATGATGTCAAGCAAAGAGGCACTGAGTTTGAAGGTAGGCCTTGAAATGCATCCACAGGTACACCTCCAATTGACTCGAATGATGTCAATTAGCCAATCAGAAGCTTCAAAAGCTATGACATAATTTTCTGGTATTTTCCAAGCTGTTTAAAGGCACAGTCAACTTAGTGTATGTAAACTTCTGACCCACTGGAATTGTGATACAGTGAATAGTAAGTGAAATAATCTGTCTGTAAAAATTGCTGGAAAAGTCACTTGTGTCATACACAATGTAAATGTCCTAACCGACTTGCCAAAGCTATAGTTTGTTAACAATACATTTGTGGAGTGGTTGAAAAACGAGTTTTAATGACTCCAACCTAAGTGTATGTAAACTTCTGACTTCAACTGTATATAGCCTTGTTGATTTGATGATGTTTAAATGTTTAAGTTGAAATTGTGCTGGAATAGCGGAGGCAGTGCTCCTGTTGTCTTTGTGCTGACTTGCAGTAACTCCATGGTTAAGTCAGTAGTTGTTTTAGTAAACGGTCAAAAACGTTAACTTGCTTGACCACGCTGCAGGTGATAACTGTTAGTATGCAATATTTGATTTGTGGATTTCACCAGACAGATGTTACTGATAAAACAAACATATGTGTAGTTGAATTTATTCGGCCACTGTGTGACTGATGTCTTTTTGTTGTCACGGCCTTATTGTATGTCACGGTGGCGTATGAACGAATAGGTTATAGAGCAAACAACACAATTATCACAACAGGTTGTAATATGGCTTTTTAACTGTCTTGGCTTGGCTTGCTCAGTGATTTTACCCACACACCGCTACTGGAATTTACTACTGAAAGCATAAGCTACTGCTAGCTAGCACTGCAGTGCATGACATTTTGTGAGTAGTTGACTCAAAGAGAGAGAAAGACAATAGATTATCAGTTTTTAGAAAATACAACGACTGCGTGATTGTATCTAGAAGGTTAGTCCTAGTAACTATGTTGACTATGACGTTAGCTAATACGGTGACAACGATGTAGGCTGTGTGTAGCAGTTAGTGTTTATGATATAAAGGTTTGGCTTGGAAAGGTTTTTAAACCTGGTCGCTGACGTGTTGTGCACTGAAGTCCACATGTGAAGGGAATAGGTGAGAGGAGATGCGAGAAGTAATTATACAATGCGCAAAGGGATCATGCTGTTTGTGTATGACTGCTATGAAAGTAAATTGTGTTTGCGTGTGATCGGGGATGTATTCATTCCGCTGATTCTGTTGAAAAACTTTTCTTAAACGGAAGCAAATGGAACGAAACAGGGATAAACATACTGGAATTTGTCCAATAGAAACTGTTGGACTAATGATTACACCCTGTATCAGCTCGATGCAGACGAGTGTGCAAGGCGGTATTGAATGTGTCTCTGTCTGTCACCTTGATTACTCAAAATGTTCTCTCGACCTGTGTACCTATTTTGTAAACTTTCATTCATAGGCTAGTTTGTCACAACCTCATGATGGGTATAGGAAGAATGTGAGTATCATGTAGTAGCCTAAACGTATCAATGTTACATTGAGCTGGGTGAATGGAATATGAATGACAGTCATCCAATATGCTGCAATTGAAATAAGGCCATGTCCATTAAAAAAATAATTGTCCTTCTCGGTGCTTGACATGGACTGAAAAAGGTGCCGGTACTCATTTTGGGTGCCAGTACTGTTTACATTTAGGTGCAGGAGCTCCACAATGCTTTTAAGCTAATGTTTTATAAGAGGACCTGGAGCTCAGGCAGTGAACTGGACATTTGAGTTGCTGGTACTCAGCTCTGGTGAGCTCCTGCCCAAGTCGCACTGGTCCTCCTTCATCTTAAACGGCAGTGACCGCCACTGGTTGAGGGGTAGTGTTCTGTCCTCCAAGGCCGTCGACCGGGTGTAGGATTAGATAGGGTTAAACTATTATTGACGGTTAATAGTTGGCAGGGTAATTTAATTTAATTTTCCTAATTTTGTATCATATTTTACCATATATAACGGATTGTACAGTAGGTGGCGGCATGCACCAAACATTTGTTTGCGGACCGCTATAAATATTATAGAAGAAGAAGAAGAATGTTCATGACACGTTCGTGTTGTTTTCTTTTTCAAACTGTACGTTCGGACAAGTAGTCTTGGTGACGGGCAGCCTCTGGAGGTGAGTATCAGACATTTTTATAATGTGTAGTAGATACGTTTGCAAAGCTGGACTAAAACACAACCTCGAGGTAATAAGGTTTATTTAGCTAAATTGTTTTAGAAGCTGTTTTGTGTTCAAATAACCAGCCCCCCCTGGCCCGCTACACTAACGTTCCTGTAGCTAGCTAGCTAGGTAACATTCATATGTTTACCCCCCCCCACTTTGTTTGTTATCCCTTAGCTAGGTATGTCATAGGTGATCAACGATATTCTTGGTTAGGTGCCTATTGAGTAAGTATGCGGTGTATGTAATATCAATTAATTGCTTGATTTGATAACATCGCAAGCTATAGTAGCTGTTTCTCATAATGAAACCTTGCCCACTAAATGACCTAAATTGCTCTCCGACGGAAGATGAGTGTGATTATATCTAGTATCAGATTGTTGCAGAACGCAAGAAACACCATTTGTTTTTTTAACCGATAGGAGAACACCGTACTTAACAGACGGGAAATTAGGCAATATACTGTTTTTAACACGCAGGTGTTTTAGGGACTGTCGTAAAATTGCAAAACCGGTGATTGCTCGTAAGCAAAAATAAAACGTTTTTGCATTCCCATCCAGGACTGTTAGCCATATATGAAGATTACACTCTGCATAGGGCCACCAATTGCTAAATGGCCCAACATTTTATTAGTTACCTATAACTACTGTGCTATATTTGACCCATTGACAATACTTTTCAAAAGCTTCCTATCTAGGTAAAATGGAGATGTAAAACCACAATGTGAAGTCACTGACCCCCTTCATGCAAGCAACATTAATTAGAATTCCAGTTCACCACTTCCCTGATTTTATAGGTATATTTCTTATGAAAGCTAGGCCTTTTATGTATAAATTATTTTTTATATATATTTTACGTTTTTACCCCCTTTACTCCCCAATTTCGTGGTATCCAATTGTTAGTAGCTCCTATCTTGTCTCATCGCTACAACTCCCGTACGGGCTTGGGAGAGACGAAGGTCGAAAGCCATGTGTCCACCGAAACCCAACCCAACCAAGCCGCACTGCTTCATAACACAGTGAGCATGAGACAAGATAGTAACTACTAACAATTGGATACCACGAAATTGGGGAGAAAAGGGGGTAAAATCATTTTTTTTTTAAAGAGAGAAAAAAAAGTACATAGTATCCCCACATTGAAACCAATATAAAGTCACTTTTTGAAAACAACTGTGGGAGAAAAAAAAGCTGTACCTTGCTTTATTGAGCTGTACCTTGCTCTATTGAGCTGTACCTTGCTCTATTGAGCTGTACCTTGAAATCATCTGATTTCTAGAAATATCAACTAGGACTTAAAATTTTTTTAACAGTAGATTATTTAGTAAATATTTTCTTAACTCTATTTCTTAAACTGCATTGTTTTTTATTTATTTAACCTGTATCTAACTAGGCAAGTCAGTTAGATGGTCTACCAAAAGGCCTCCTGCGGGGACAGGTGCTGGGATTAAGAAATATAGACAAAACACATCACGACAACACAACACTACATAAAGAGAGACCTAAGACAGCATGATGGCAACACAGCATGGTAGTAATACAACATGGCAGCAGCACAACACCGGGTACAAACATTATTGGGCACAGACAACAGCACAAAGGGCAAGAAGACAACAATACATCATGTAAAACTGTCAGGAAGTGTCCATGATTGACTCTTTGAATGAAGACTGTCCAGATTGAGTGTTTGTTTGCAGCTCATTCCAGTCGCTAGCTGCAGCGACCTGAAAAGATGAGCGACCCAAGGATGTGTGCGCTTTGGGGACCTTTAACAGAATGTGACTGGCAGAACGGGTGTTGTATGTGGAGGACGAGGGCTGCAATAGATATCTCAGATAGGCCTCACTCCCTCCTAAGAGGGTTTTTATAAATAAGCATCAACCAGTGGGTCTTGCGACTGGTATACAGAGAGGACCAGTTTACAGAGGAGTATAGAGTGCAGTGATGTGTCCTATAAGGAGCATTGGTGACAAATCTGATGACCGAATGGTAAAGAGCATCTAGCTGCTCGAGAGCACCCTTATCGCCAATCTATAAATTGCGTCTCCGTAATCTAGCATGGGTAGGATGGTCATCTGAATCAGGGTTAGTTTGGCAGCTGGGGTGAAAGAGGAGCGATTACGATAGAGGAAACAAAGTCTAGATTTAACTTTAGCCTGCAGTTTTGATATGTGCTGAGAAAAGGACAGTGTACCGTCTAGCCATACTCCCAAGTACTTGTATGAGGTGACTACCTCAAGCTCTAAACCCTCAGAGGTATTAATCACTCCTTCTAGTCATTGAGTGAATGATTATCCATTTAAAAGTCTCGGTAGAAATATGTATGTTTGTATGTGGGTCACCACTGCTAAATTAATATAGGGGGAACACTGTTGAGCTGCTTTGTAGGTCATGTTTTTTAAGTTGTTAGAACAGCCTTAAACAATATTTAATTTGTCCTATTGCTTAATCTGACACTAGTGATAAGATAAGATTGCTCTGTTATAAGATACAGTGGCATTTTGGCTACCTTAAGTGTGTCACTGTCACTGCCAAGCCTCGAGTACGTGTGTCTCCCTTGCTAGGAACGTAAGACAGAGCTGTGAACTGACACTTCCTGGAAGTGGCATATGTTCTGCAAGTTAGTCTACATAGTTGTACATACACGCTCTCAATATGTTTTATAACAACAGCTCTTTTCCCATGTTTAACTGGGGTACCTATGACCTTAACTTCCATGTAACCTGTAATGGTAAATTACATACTAGCTTTTACAAATTCTTCAAAAATAATAACAATGTTAAGAAATTGGTGCTATTGCAGATCACTCTGTAGATAAGTTAATTGATTTGGTTGGTATTTTGTCCCACATCCTAATTTCATTAGTAGGTCATTATTGTTGATTGGTATTTATTTATTTTTGTTCTGGATGATGATACTAAACAGATTTGAGTTAGACTAGTCTACTGTAATGCAATCTAAAATGTTATTTTTAATTGGCTAAAGGCTACAGCTGGCCTACTTGTTGTAAGTGGATTACATTTGTCCCAACCCAATACAATGACCAATCAGTGTGATTTTAATGTAGCCAATACAGATTTTCTACAGTACCATTGGACTCTAAAGTACTCTTCTTACATGACATCATAAGGCTTTGTCCACTATTTTAGTTAACAATGGAGGTAATCAATGATAGGCCAATCTAATAATCATCACTAGTTGGAGTAGTCCATGGGCCAGTGCAAAAATGTGTCCACTTTGGGGTGGCAGAGGTTTCGCTGTATTAAATTGTTCGCCACAAGCTCCTGATCAAAATGGAGAGCGGCATGCATTGTTGTTGGATTGTCCTCGCTCGAGGTTAGGTGGCATGTGAGTTCTCACCTCTGACCCCTAATGAGTCAGGCAGTAGCAGGCAGTAGCAGGCAGTAGCAGGCAGTAGCAGGCAGTAGCAGGCAGTAGCAGGCAGTAGCAGGCAGTAGCAGGCAGTAGCAGGCAGTAGCAGGCAGTAGCAGGCAGTAGCAGGCAGTAGCAGGCAGTAGCAGGCAGTAGCAGGCAGTAGCAGGCAGTAGCAGGCAGTAGCAGGCAGTAGCAGGCAGTAGCAGGCAGTAGCAGGCAGTAGCAGGCAGTTCAGTAATGGATATTCCTGAGGAGGGCATATTAGGAGTAATTCTTTATCAATGAAAGTGTTTTGTGAAGCAATGAGTAAAAGCTGTGTAACCACCAAGCTTTTAAGGATGTATCTAGTTTTTACAGTTGGGATAAGTTGGTGGATGGAAGTATTAACATTTTTTGTTTAATCTAAAATGTTGATATTTTTTTTGTTCTTCTCCACTCAGGTGAAGACTGTAAGGCACTGATTTAAAGCATCATGGAAGGGGACAGTAAACCACTACTGGACCCAGTGTGTAGAGGAATCTACACAGACAAAGGCTCCACAGATTCACTGGACCGAGGGGCAAGGAGGTAGGCTATTTCATCATCTCATTTGTACTGGGTGCGCTGGAGTACCTCACAGTGGAAAATCTGATGGAATAAGCTTACACAGCTTTTTGTATGAACATTGTATGATAAGATTATAATAATACTAGTATTTTATTGTCTGTTATTGAGCATTTGTTATCCGAAACTTACCTCACAAATGGTTTGACTCAATATTTTCAAGCTTCCATCTGTAAATTCAAGTGAGATCTCTAACCTGACAGATTAATTCAAGTTAATCACTGACCGCTCATGTGCCACACAATCGGAACTAGCATTGCTTTCACATGGCACAGTGCCAAAAATGTTTTTCTAAAGCCATGTAGATCCACTCTGGGAGTTATGACTGCATGTGAATCTACTGTGCACATTAGCCCAGCGACCCCCAGCATGCCAGTGAGTTGTTTACTAGCCAGGAGAAGCCCTTAACTTTTATTTAACTTGGTTAGTTCCTGGTGTAACAGTCTTGTCACAATTTATTTAAACTTTTTTTTAAACCTTTTTTATTTAACTAGGCAAGTCAGTTAAGAACAAATTCTTATTTTCAATGATGGCCTAGGAACAGTGGGTTAACTGCCTTGTTCAGGGGCAGAACGACAGATTTGTACCTGGTCAGCTCGGGGATTTGAACTTGCAACCTTTCGGTTACTAGTCCGACGCTCTAACCACTAGACTACCTGAGCAGAACCGAGCCAAGCCAAACCAAGCTGTGCTGAGCTGGTCTGGTTACCATCCACCATTAGTATCAGAACCAGCACAGTTTGGTTTGACACAATAAAGGGGAAGGCGGTCAACCCGTACTCTGCTTCTGCAGAAGAGTAATGATCTGTCAGTGTTTGAAGTCAACAGCGTGCCCTCTGTGCCCTCATTTCACCCAGGGATTGTTTCAGGCCGCATCACAACCCAGGCACCCAGTGGATTAATCCACTTTGGTATTTCACAAATTCTAACAAGGTGATAGCTTGATTTATTAGAAAGATGCAGCATTGCTTTGCTGTAGACTTATCCCAGAACCCGGAGACAATGTTTTTCACGCTGCAGCACCAACTACACCATGTGTATGGGATATTCCGTCCAATGAAATGCTTACCAGTAGGTTCCTCCTCGACACTGCAACAGCACAAAGAAATGTAGGACTGGAGAGGTCAATGTTTCTTATTTTGTCAAGTCTTTTATGAGCAATTTAACTATCAAGCTTAACTGCTTTGGACAATGCTTTTCTGATGTCAGTAGATTCTGTTTTGTGGGATGACAAAGTACACAAGTGTTCATCACTGCTGTCTAATGTGTACCGGTCTCTTTTTCTCTCATTATGTAAGGACGGTCATACTGTGTGTGTGGGGAATAGGACATTTTTGAGGCAAAATCCTGACCAATGCTTTAGGAAAGGTTGTGTAATTGGTTCTGGAAATCTTAGAAAATAATCTTCTTGCTTATTTAATCAGGGCTGGTCCATTATGGTATTGTACTGTGTGGACCTGGTTCCATCTAATACCGTTTCAAATGTTTCCTTCCTTGTTCCCTTTGAGATAATCACTGATCTGTACTGTAAGTGTGTGTGGATAGGCATGGTTTCACTCCCTTGCTTTCACCAATATTCACATGTTAGGTCAGTGGGTTTCTCCAAGAAAATACAGCATTTAAAAAAGTTTTCAAACTGGATCCATGTAACCAAAGAAGGTGGATCATTTTACAGTGAACTATTTAAGTCATTTAGCCTAATATGTCTCTGTGTTGTCTTCAGGCCTTTCCACGTGGAGCATCGGAATATAGTGGAGAATGAGCCCTCTGAGAGGGTGTCAGCAGAGGCCTCTGTCCTCAGCAGCAGAGTGCACTACTATAGCCGACTCACTGCCTCCTCTGACAGACTGCTGGTAGGCTATACCCACACACTGACAGACTTCTGGAACAACACACACACACACCACATGCGTGCACACACACACTCACCACATGCACACACATACACACCTGTTTTAAGACCAGTAGATGCATATTATTAGTAGTATTCCTATTGATCAGACTTGCTGTATATGAAGTGGTTTAAATAGTATCCATCAGCCCGTACACATGAAGCTGGGAGCTTGCACATAGGAACCTGTGTTCATGCCACTTGTATACTGTGGAGAATTGCGTGCCAATTGAGAGGACAATCATTGGGAGAGTAGACGAGCAATTGTCAATGGCTTTATTTTTCCTGCAGTGATCTGTTGAGAATGGTTTTGGTATGGCATATTACACAGTTCTGCCACTCTGGCGAATAAAAGTCCTGTTTTGTCTCTTAACAACAGTTGGCCATGTCAATAACCTTAAGGCGTGCTTCCAAGACGAAACAGTTCGGAAGAGTTTGAATGTGTCATGATGACTTTTTGTGACATTTTGGACTTCGGTAAAGTTTTTTTGGGCTGTTCCGGCACACACATTTTTTCCCCCCTCGAGGCAAGCCGAAGTCTACGCCCCTGTGTTCGTCTGTGATTGGTCAACAGTAGGGATTCTTCAATAAGTCTTTCATTCCAGAGACATGCATCATTCATTCATATTTTGTCATTGAGAAATACTGTACCAAACAACATAAAATTGCGCAACTAAGTTCTTCCTTAGCAAAATTGAATGATAGATTTTTTGTTTGTTTGTTGTTATCTTAGATTCATTCAGACTATTTTTGAGGAAGTGTATACTGGCTCCAGCATCTCAAAATGGACAAAGTACTATTGCCGCTTTTTCCAAGTATTTCAAGTGAAAGTGTCTTATGTATGTAAAACGCACTCGATTGGTTCATCTAGGCGTCGGACAAACTGAAGCATGCTGACGCCTTTATACCCTTCCACTTCAAATTGACCGGTTTCAGACAAGCAGTTGATCATCCACTACCATAACCTGTGAGGTTTCACAGAGAATAGCACCATTACCTAAAGAGTGTAGTCCGGCATCCCATTGTGATGTGGTTATGAGACCACCATCCGCGGGGGACGCACAGCCCGAATGCGCACCTCTCCACAATTCCCAACCTACCCATCGCCGATACGCACCCTCTTCATTTGAATGTGTTGAGAATTTGAAAAGTATTAAAGCCAACGGTCCGATATTCTAGAACACTAGTGTACGTTTGGTGCTCTGATAGACCCTTTAAGATAGACCCTTTAATCAATAATGCTTGGTATGTAGCTTCACTCTGCTGTGGCTGCAAAGCACAGGTCACTGGACCGTCTGTGTGTGTACATTTAGACTCTGAAATCCTATTGATTTGGTTAGAGCTTAGCCCCTACTAAGTGAGGTGGTTGTTGATTCAGCCCTGGATCATGTTCATTAGGCACCAAACAGAAAACTATTCTCCCCCCCCCCCATGTCAGAGCCCTCCAGACCATGTGATCCCCTGTCAAGAGGAGCTCTATGTGTACAGTCCTCTGGGGATGGCCTTCAAAGTGACTGGAGGGGACGGAGGGGCCAAAAACCCCAGCATCATCACGATGTAAGCGCTCAACCATCACCACTGATATTTGCTCCATAGATTAGTTGCATGGTGCTAAATGCCTGTAAAAAAAATAGCACACTGTACTCATCTTACCTCGCTACATCAAGTTGACAGGTTTACATGTAGGTTTATTATCTTACCTCGTTACATCAAGTTGACAGGTTTACATGTAGGTTTATTATCTTACCTCGCTACATCAAGTTGACAGGTTTACATGTACTGTAGCTGGTCTAATTGTATGAATCCTCCAAATAACCATGAGGATTTTCTCCTCTTAGTTTTGCCATATGGAACACGATGATGGGGACATCTATACTCAGTATACCATGGGGAATAAAGCAGGTAATGCATCTATACTCAGTATACCATGGGGAATAAAGCAGGTAATGCATCTATACTCAGTATACCATGGGGAATAAAGCAGGTAATGCATCTATACTCAGTATACCATGGGGGATAAAGCAGGTAATTCGTCTATACTCAGTATACCATGGGGGATAAAGCAGGTAATTTGTCTATACTCAGTATACCATGGGGGATAAAGCAGGTAATTCATCTATACTCAGTATACCATATGGGTGTTAAAGCAGGTAATTCATCTATACTCAGTATACCATGGGGGATAAAGCAGGTAATTCATCTATACTCAGTATACCATGGGGAATAAAGCAGGTAATGCATCTATACTCAGTATACCATGGGGGATAAAAGCAGGTAATTCATCTATACTCAGTATACCATGGGGGGGATGAAATGGGTAATTGTGATTCATTTCTCTATCCTAACTGAATAGTCATATTGCAATTCTACTACAACACTGTAAGTAATAGCCCACATTATCCCAGATCTGTTTGTGCTGTCTCGCTAACTACTACTACTGATTTTGTCATAGTTAACATGGTTATACAGATCTGGGACCAGGCTAAAATGTAATGCGTAGCCAACTCCCACTGACCTGTCTCTTCTACTTGCAGGCAGGGTTCACGTTGGGCATCGTCCTCCTGATCTCTATGGGTCTGCTGACCCTCTACTGCTGTCTCAGAGTGCTCAAATCACCCAAGTCAATACGTAAGACCATCAGCAGTGACTTAAGTGTTTCCCCTACCCTTGTATATGTGGGACGGTGCCCCTCACATGTCTTTCTTGCACCTCTGTCTAAAAGTGTTTAGATCAGGGCTGTCAAAAATCTGGCCAACGGGTGGTTTTAGTAAAACAAATAATTATATATATATATATATTTTTTTTTTTTTCACTAATTATTAATCGACATTGAAATGACTAAAACCATATAGACGCTATAGAAATGATAATGGATCTACATGTATAGTCTTCACTCTGTTCAGCTAGCTAACAGTCATGTAATCGAAACAAAGCTAGACAGTCAGGGAGCATCAAATTGAAGTGATGGATAAGAGGCCTTTTTTTATTTGTGCAAATTTTACGGCAAGGAAATATAATACATTTTAAGTGCGTCACTTCCGGACTTCGGTGAAGACTGAATGCTGCCCCAGGTCAAAAAGAGTTTGACACCCCTGGTTTAGAGTTCAAATTGTATTGCTTTCAATTGACAAGTCTGATGCCAGAAGGCCTGAAGGTATTTATTTCAGCAACAGTTATGATCGTATTAAATCTGTCACAAGTTTACGTAAAAAATATAAAAAACTTTGTATAGGTAAGTGCCAGACTGTTGAGAGGTTAGTTATGTGACATGGGATGATTGACAGCCTTGTTGTCCCCTCACATTGTGTAGAGTAGCTGTTGTCTGTAGAACATTGTAGAGTAGCAGTTGTCTGCAGTTGCCTAGTGTAGATGAGGCTGCTGTCACACCAGCATGCTACTGTTAGCACCTCGGGGCATGGTGCGCTGAGTAATGTCATAGCCAGGCAGTTTAACCTCTGGTCACACGTGGGACAGTACTTTACTGTTTTACAAGCCTACAGTACATGTTCTATAACAGTGCATGAGGAAAGTATTCAGACCCCTTCCTTTTCTCCACATTTTGTTACGTTACAGCCTTAATCTAAAACTGATAAAATATTTTTTTCCCCTCATCTACACACAATACCCCATAATGACAAAACAAAAACAGGTTTTTAGAAATTTGTGCCAATTTTATAAAAAATATAAAACGGGAATACCTAATTTACATAAGTATTCAGACCCTTTGCTATGAGACTTGAAATTGAGCTGAAGTGCGTCCTTGATGTTTCTACAACTTGATTGGAGTCCACTTGTGGTAAATTCAATTGATTGGACATGATTTGGAAAAGCACACACCTGTCTATATAAGGTCCCACAATTGACAGTGGATGTCAGAACAAAAATCAAGCCATGAAGTCAAAGGAATTGTTCGTAGAGCTCCGAGACAGGATTGTGTCGAAGGCACAGATCTGGGGAAAGGTACCCAAAAATGTCTGCAGCATTGAAGGTCCCCAAGAACACAGTGGCCTCCTTCAGTCTTAAATGGAAGAAGTTTGGAACTACCAAGACTCTTCCTACAGCTGGCTGCCCAGCCAAACTGAGCAATTGAGGGAGAAGGGCCTTGGTCAGGGAGGTGACCAGGAACCCAATGGTCACTCTAAAGAGCTCTAGAGTTCCTCTGTAGAGATGGGAGAACCTTCCAGAAGGACAACTATCTGTTCAGCCCTCCACCAATCAGGCCTTCATGGTAGAGTGGCTAGATGGAAACCACTCCTCAGTAAAAGGCACATGACAGCCTGCTTGGAGTTTGCCAAAAGGCACATAAAGGACTCTGACCATGAGAAACAAGATTCTCCGGTCTGCTGAAACCAAGATTGAACTCTTTGGCCTGACTGCTAACCGTCACATCTGGAGGAAACCTGGCACCATCCCTACAGTGAACCATGGTGGTGGCAGCATCATGCTGTGGGGATGTTTTTCAGCGCCAGAGACTGCGAGACTAGTCAGGATTGAGGGAAAGATGACTGTGCAAAGTACAGAGCGATCTTTGATGAAAACCTGCTCCAGAGCACTCGGCACTCAGTCAAAGGTTCACCTTCCAACAGTACAATGACCTTAAGCACACAACCAAGACAATGCAGGAGTGGTTTCGGGACAAGTCCTTGAGTGGCCCAGCCAGAGCCTGGACTTGAACCCGATCGAACATCTCTGGAGAGACCTAAAATAGCTGTGCAGCGACGCTCCCCATCCACCATGACAGAGTTTGAGAGGATCTGCAGACAAGAATGGGAGAAACTTCCCAAATACAGGCGTGCCAAGCTTGTAGCGTATTACGCAAGGAGACTCGTGGCTGAAATCGCTGCTAAAGGTGCTTCAACAAAGTACTGAGTAAAAGATCTCAATACTTATGTAAATTTGATATTTAAGTTTTTTAAATTTGTAATAAATTTGTTAACATTTCTAAAAACCTGTTTTTGCTTTGTCATTATGGGCTATCTTGTGTGGATTGAGGGGATTTTTTTATTCCATTTTAGAATGAGGCTGTAACAAAATGTGGAGTAAATCAAGGGGTCTAAATAATTTCCAAATGCACTATGTGTGTGTATATATATATATATATATAATTAATTATATTGTATATTACGGGGCGGTTTTTGCTGAACGATACGTTTCCCCAAAATGGTGCACACCTTTCTTCAACAGCCTTTGAGGTACGTTTGGGTCCTGTGCGGTGGGTGTGGCCTGATCAATATGGGTGTGACCATTTTGAAAATCGGAAAACACGTGCAGCACACCATATGGTCACTTCCTTCTGGGTTACAATAATCACAATGTTTTTCAACTGGTCGTTCAGTACCGTTTCCTTGGAATTTGACGTTGCACACCGTACTGAACGCGACCCTGCTGCTTTTGTCTCTATAGAACTGAATGCTAAAATCACATGGTACCAGGGGACTGTTCAGGAGGGGGTGACTTTACTGAACTTTCAGATAGAAATGTATTGTGCAGATCAGGTATAAATGTTTCATGTAGAACTGTGAGCCATGTCAGCTGTACACATTACTTTTTCTACCTGTTGTGATTGTTTCATGCCATTGAACACCCCTGGTTACCCAGCCAGGTCAAGATGGTGAACCCCCCCAGAATGTGTGGGAAACCAGTAGACAGTGGCCCTCGGGGACCCTTACATTGTCCACCCCTGTTACTGACTTGAAACACACATCCTATTTGTCTGTCTCTGTTTTTGCAGCGTACATCGACACGTCAGACTGGGAGTTCCCTGACGTGTGTAAATATTACTTTGGGAAGTTTGGCCAGTGGTCCAGTCTGGTGTTTTCCATGGTGTCACTCATTGGTGCTATGGTGGTCTACTGGGTCCTAATGTCCAACTTCCTCTTCAACACGGGCAAATTCATCTACAGTAAGATCCTCTATAACTATAAACTCTATAAATTAATTGACAGTAAGTCATAACTATAAACTAAATACATTTGTGTACTGTAATTCATATTCTCAATTATACAAAATATAGGCTATAGTACAAATACTGTGATTTACAACAGAGTTTAGAGAACTATACAAACTTGATGTTATTTACGTTTTCAGAAGAAGGGAACCGTCATTTAGTGTTTAACCAGTATTCACACACCAAAGGATTTCTGAAAAATTATCTTGCTCATCTTGAACTGCTACTAATCTGTTTCCACCTTCTACAGACTATGCGCATAATGTCAGCATGTCAGATACAGAGTTTGGAACCAACGGGTCAGAAAGAGGTGAGACTCGTTCTTCATGTGTCATTTATGTGTCACTAGCCTGCTCTGGTTCGCTCCTCTCTCTCCCATAGCCTGCTCTGGTTCGCTCCTCTCTCTCCCATAGCCTGCTCTGGTTCGCTCCTCTCTCTCCCATAGACAGTCATGTAAATGACTGCCGCACACTGTGTATACTTGCCAAACAAACAACTTTTCACTTTCGTTTTTGAATCTCCTACGCATCTGTCTAGGTGTTCCATCACGATACGTTCAGATGTGCAAAAGTGTTTTGTTCTATAGTCACCATCCTCTAGCCTGGTCCCAGATTTGATTGTGCTTTTGCCAACCATTGGCAAACTAAACTCTGTCCTAAAGTACCGCACCCTCGTCCTGTCCTAACTGCCTCCCCCAGTGGTCTGCCTGTTCCCTAACACCCATCTGCCTCCCCCAGTGATCTTCCCGTTCCCTAACACCCATCTGCCTCCCCCAGTGATCTGCCCGTTCCCTAACACCCATCTGCCTCCCCCAGTGATCTGCCCGTTCCCCGACACGGGGGACCACAAAGGGAACAGCGGCATCAGCGGCCTCTACCTGAACACCAACAACTACGGCAACGACACGTCAGACACCGCCGTGTTCGACCGCTGGTGGAGCAAGACCAACACCATCCCATTCTACCTCATCATCCTGCTGCTACCGCTGCTCAACTTCCGCTCTGCTTCCTTCTTCGCCCGCTTCACCTTCCTGGGTAAGGACTGGAGGAACAGTGTTGCTAGTGTTTCTCAATCCTGGTCCCGGGGACCCAAAGGGATGCACATTTTAGTTTCCTCACCCTAGCACTACACACCTGACTCAAATAATCAACTCATCAAACCTTTTGAGTAGAGGAATCAGGTGTGTCACGGCAAAAACAAAGATGTCCCCGGGACAAGAATTAAGAGCTGGTCTATGCTAACTGAAGCGAAGTCCCAGTTCTTTTGCACTTTCCCTTTCATGGTTTAAAAGCATTGGTTAGGTGTAAGCATTAGTTAGAGTGAGTTTCCACCAAAGGAGTGTTCAACTGTACACTTTGGGAGAAAGGTATAAAATCTATGCATTTTATAAATTCATTATTTATGTTTGTGGAGCTATTATGGATTTTCCAAGTTTTTTTGGTTGTCTCGCTATCGTTAATGAAAGCTCAGTTCAATGATATAACCTTTTTTGCTATGGCTAGTGAAAGTAGTAGTCATTTTTGCTCATGGTTGTCAATGAGGCATGCAAACAATGGCTTGACTCTGAAAAAGCAGTCAGCTTTTTATTAAAGTGAAGTGAATGGCTTGACGCGAGTCATTGTTTGGTGTCTCTGTTTTCTGGCTGCCTTGTATGACTTCTATTGCCTCATTGAGCCCAGACTTCTATTGCCTCCCCCCCCCCAGGCACCATATCTGTGGTCTACCTCATCATCCTGGTCACACTGAAGGCTATTCGTCTGGGCTTTCACCTGGAGTTCCACTGGTTAGAATCCACTCAGTTCTACGTTCCAGGTAAATTATTATGATGACTAGGATTGAATTGTTTATGAAAAAATGGTGGCAAAGGTGATTGATGTAATTGTATACAAATGGGTGCCGATAATGATGAATCACGATGATGTTATTGTTTATGATGAGGCGGCCCAGCGATTTTTTTTTTTCCACAACTTTGACCCCAAAATACCTTGGATATTGTCTGCCCATTAAACAACAATGCTATCTTAATCAGTGTTTGCAGACAGTTGGGGTGCCTTTTCCTATTCAATTTGAATGTCTGGGTAGATTGATACCTTAGTTTGCGGCCAGGCCTTTACAAATCAATAGGATAACATGTCAAGTTTTTAACTATGACAGACCCCTCCTTATTTGCTCTAAGTTAATTTATGCAACTAACTTAGTAACGTGTGTGTCCACCCCCCAGAATTCAGGCTGCTGTTCCCTCAGCTGACTGGTGTTCTCACCTTGGCCTTCTTCATCCACAACTGCATCATCACCTTGATGAAGAGCAACAAGCACCAGGAGAACAACGTGAGTTAGTTGGCCACGCTAGCGGTTATATCTCCATTACACCAGGAGAACAACGTGAGTTAGTTGGACTGGTGCCCACATACTTTACTTACCTCCTAAACCCCAACACTACCACCTGTTCACTGTGCTCCTCTGACACTGGCCTCCTGAACCCCAACACTACCTACCACCTGTTCACTGTGCTCCTCTGACACTGGCCTCCTCACCCTCCCTCGCACCAGGCTCCGCTCTATGGGAGACCAGGCTTTCATCAGTTCAGCTCTGGACCTCCCTCGCTCTCCATGTCAGAACCTCACGCTCCATACACATATTCTAGTCCACACTAAAGACGCACCTCTTCACACAGGCTTACCCAGATTCTCTGTTGTCTTAGATTTTATATTCCATCTAGTTCACTTTCCTGGATAGTCTGTCATTATGTTTAGTGTTCTTTTTATATACTTATTTTTAATGGGATTTTCTTGTATGTAAAGGGACTTTTAGTGTTGTGAAAAGTTCTTAAAATAACTTATTATTTTACATCTATGTCTGTAAATGAAAACAGTCTACAAATGCAATTTATTTCCAATGGGTGAACAAGACATGACTGAGCTAGTCCAATCAACTCATCAAAGTCCAAAGTTTAGCAAAATTAGCAGTGACGTGACCGCGCAGTAACCAATTGGAGGACGGATGGTCTTGCTAGATAGGCTAACAGCCAATGTGACGTTGTGCATGCTGTTTGGAAGATGCACCCACACAGAGAGCTTTGCGATGCCTTACTGCTCTGTAGCGTTTGGTCTAACTGGGCCGTTAACCACTTCTTTTCTCCAATTACATCAGTTTGAGACTGCTGGTGTTATGTATGACTAACCATTAACATTTGACCACACACATTCTTACCTTTTTTTAAATTTGTATTTTTTTGCTGAACGGGCTGTTTTTTTTAACATTAGTCACACCGTGTCAGGGATTTTTGTTCTGAGAACCACTGTTGAGACAGAAAAGAAGTGGCTTGTCAGCGTTACGGAGTAGACTAATCGTACGTCCCAAATGGGACCCTATTCCCTACTGCACTTTTGACCAGAGCCCGGTGCACTTCCCATTGTTCTATTGTTAAGTCTGGCTGTGGTCTCTGTTTCCTGTTCTTTTTTTTTTCTTACCCACAACCCCCAGTATATTCAGTCTCTAGTCTCACTACCGTTACTGTTGGAAGCAGACTTTACCTGATAAAATAGACTACAATTGTCTCTTTTGCCAAGCTTTGAACTCTGGTGAGCATGACTAAATATTAGCATAACCTGGTCACCAACAGTGCTGTGAAGAATAGTCTATTTGATTATGGTTTTGTTGTCCTTGAGCATGGCACTTAACCCCTAACCTACTTTCCTCCTACGGCTGACCATGTGCTGCACCCAGCCTGTTGTGTGCAGGGGGTTGAACACTGTCAGCAGCAACAACACAAAGTTTCCCTTTATATAATGAAGTAATAAAGATGTAATTCAAATGTATTTATAAAGCCCTTCTTACATCCGCTGATGTCACAAAGTGCTATACAGAAACCCAGCCTAAAACCCCCAAACGGCAAGCAACTCAGGTGTAGAAACATATGTTCCATCTGTGGTGTCTATTGTGTTCTATCATGAAATTAACAGCGTTGTGATTTCAGGTGCGGGACTTGTCTGTGGCCTACCTACTGGTTGGACTGACGTACCTATACGTGGGAGTGTTGATCTTTTCTGCGTTCCCCTCCCCTCCTCTGTCAAAAGACTGCATTGAACCAGTAAGGCTTTTCACTTCACTTTTGAAGAGAGAGGGTTTTATCATAAATGACAGGAACTGGACAACACAAGTAAAAGTTCTGAGACATGGAGGAGAGCAGAGTGGATATTATTCCCCTCTTTTACTTCACCTCTAGCAGTTATGTCTTAACTCTCATGTCTACGCTATATATACAAAAGTATGTGGACACACCTTCAAATTAGTGGATTCGGCTATTTCAGCCACACCCGTTGGTGACCGGTATATCAAATCAAGCACATAGCCATGCAATCTCCATAGACAAACATTGACAGTAGAATGGCTCGTACTGAAGAGCTCAGTGACTTTCAATGTGGCACAGACTTTCAACATGGGCACTGTCAATTTCTGCTGCTGGAGTTGCCCCGGTCAAATATAAGTGCTGTAAGTGTCTCAATGCCAAGTGTCAGCTGGACTGGTGTAAAGCTCGCTTCCATTGGACTCTGGAGCAGTGGAAATGCTTTCTCTGGAGTGATGTATAATGCTTCCTCATCTGACAGTCTGATGGACAAATCTGGGTTTGGCGGATGCCAGGAGAATGCTACCTGCCCGAATACACTGTGCCAACTGTAAAGTATAATGATCTGGGGCTGTTTTTTATGGGGCTGTTTTTTAAGGGCTACGTCCCTTAGTTCCAGTGAAGGGATATCTTAACGCTACACCATACGACATTCTATATGATTCTGTGCTTCTAACTATGTGGCAACAATTTGGGGCCATTCACTGTTTCAGCATGACAATGCCCCCATGCACAAAGCGAGGTCCATAGAGAAATGGTTTGTCGAGATCTGTGTGTAAGAACTTGACTGGCCTGCACAGAGCCATGATCTAAACCCAATCAAACACCATTGGGATGAATTTGAACGCCGACTGTGAACCAGGCCTAATTGCCCAACATCAGTGCCTGACCTCACTAATGCTCTTGTGAATGAATGGAAGCAAGTCTCCGCAGCAATGTTCCAGCATCTAGTGGAAAGCCTTCCCAGAAGAGTGGAAGCTGTTATAGCATCAAAAGGGGGACCAACTCCATATTAGTGCCCCTGATTTTGGAATGAGATGTTTGACGAGCAGGTGTCCACACACACACTATATGACTACAAGTATCTGAGTTGGCTCCAGGGTGGTTTCCCGTAGGTACAGATCTAGGATCAGCTTCCCCTCCCTCGATCCTAACCATAACCATCTAGTGGGGAAAATGCAAAGCTGGCCCAAGATCAGCGTCTAGGGGCAACTTCACCCTATTCCTTTTAAGTTTGGAGTTATGAAATGACAGTTGCCACCCTTCTGACATTGTCTTGTCTGTTTACTACAGAACTTCCTGGATAACTTCCCCAGCAGTGACGTGCTGGTGTTTGTGGCACGGACCTGTCTGCTTTTCCAGATGACCACTGTCTACCCCCTTCTGGGCTACCTGGTGCGTGTCCAGATGATGAGCCAGGTCTTCGGCAAACACTACCCCAGGTAACAACTGCCCCCACTGGCCCTAGCCTAGTCCCACAGTGGACGAGAAACCCTAGATGACTCAAACCTGGAACCGGAGTTTAAGAAACTCTAGAGGATTCAAAAAACTGTACACCATTCTCAAGGAACACGTATTGTTTTAACACCAGAACTGCTGGGCTTCTCAGCCTCCAAGCACCTGTTAAAGATCCGGCTGTCGGGTGCAGTGTCCTTTAGCCTACGAATCAGATGAACATACTGTTTTGTTATTAGAGGTGTGACATCCTGGCTATACTCGTGATTTTATCCGTAAACTGACAGTTGGTGATTGTATCCGTAAACTGACAGTTGATGCTCGTGAAAGGAAAAAAACTGAAGGGTTTTATTGTGCTGATGTAGATGTTGACAAAATACCAATGTCCCTGCAGGTTTATAGAACAAAACAGCTGCAGATTAGTAGCAGCGCACGGAGAGGTGTGTCTGTTTACTGTCCTCAGCAGGCAGACATGTTTGTGGTCAGAATGCTCATCAGCGGTTCTTCTTTCCCTACTCTCACTTTGCTTGCTAGATATTATTCACATTGATGGCTTGCTAGCAAACATCCTCACCTATGGATATGTCATAGGGGGACGACAACACGCTGTTGGCAGCAGTAGCTGCTTTCTTTGTTCAATATCCTTCATCATTATTACACTGTTCTAAATTCAATCACCTTCACCCGCCTCATCTTCATCATTAAGTTCATTAAAATGTAATTGTAAAGTCATGTGCACAATTACCCGTTTCTATCAGCCATTCATCTATTGACAGCATTCATTCAGTGAGGAGAGAGACATTCGCGTCTGGGTACCAGCACCCAGCTGCCTGTTTTGTCTTGGCACCTTAATAGGGATGTAATGGTTCATCAATATGCCTGATTTTTAATATATGACTGCATCGGTCAGAAAATCTATTCAAACGTTATGAATCGCCGATTCACTCAAATGTTTTTTGCTGATATTACCTTAGGAAAATACCTTTATCTTCTGTGACGTCTTCTCCTTCAGTGATGAACTAAGCAGGTAACTGTGTTGAGTCATTGATCTTCAAGTCATTTTGTGTGCTGAACAACCCCAGGTAATATCAGTGGCCTAGTCAAACTGCTTCACTGTGTACAGCTTCATGCTGACCAGACTGGGGTAATATCAGTAGCCTAGTCAAACTGCTGCACTGTGCACAGCTTCGTGCTGACCAACGGCCTGTTCTGATCTTGAACTTCTGCACCTTCAGCTTTCAAATGCTAAAATGGTTTGTGGGATATTAGGCTTTATTAGTTGAGTGACAACCTATGTAATTTGCTATAGGTTATTGTCATCTATGTGCTGTTGAAAATTGTGTTTTACCATAATAAAATTAAGTTACCGGAGACCACTCATCTGGCTATTCCTGCTGAACTGGTTTACAGTAGATTTTTATTTTGTTTCTTCAGGTTCACCATCAGTAATAGTTTTGATAGTTTTGCTTTAAACAATCAGTATATTATGGTCATTTTTAGATATACAGGGTCAAGTTTAAAAACATGTTTTATTTTAATTTTATAATGTCATAACGAAGACCACAATCATTTTGCGAAGCGGACTGACTGCATGGCCAAAGCAGGAGGAGAAAAAATAAGCTCACTGAACTTCCAAATGGTGAAAACCATTCGATTTTGAGAACACCCTCCTAATATTGAGTTGCACCCTCCCTTGCCCTCAGAACAGCCTCAATTCATCGGGGCATGGACTCTACAAGGTGTTGAAAGCGTTCGACAGGGATGCTGGCCCATGTTGACTCCAATGCTTCCCACAGTTGGGTCAAGTTGGCTGGATGTCCTTTGGGTGGTGGAACATTCTTGATACAAACGGAAAACTGCTGAGTGTGAAAAACTGTGTTTAATTTACTGATGTCATCACCTTAGCTGCCTCATCTTCTTCGGACACACTTTTTTCCAGATGCCCCAAACAACCGGAAAGGGGATTCATCAGAGAAAATGACTTTACCCCAGTCCTCAACAGTCCAATCCCTGTACCTTTTGCAGAATATCCGTCTGTCCCTGATGTTTTTCCTGGAGAGAAGTGGCTTCTTTGCTGCCCTTCTTGACACCAGGCCATCCTCCAAGTCTTCGCCTCACTGTGCGTGTAGATGCACTCACACCTGCCTGCTGCCATTCCTGAGCAAGCTCTGTACTGGTGGTGCCACGATCCCGCAGCTGAATCAACTTTAGGAGATGGTCCTGGTGCTTGCTGGACTTTCTTGGGCGCCTGAAGCCTTCTTCACAATTGAACCGCTCTCCTTGAAGTTCTTGATGATCCGATAAATGGTTGATTTAGGTGCAATCTTTCCGGCAGAAATATGAAGCCTATGAAGCCCTTTTTGTGCAAAGCAATGATGACGGCACGTGTTTCCGTGCAGGTAACCATGCTTGACAGAGGAAGAACAATGATTCCAAGCACCACCCTCCTTCTTGAAGCTTCCAGTCGGTTATTTGAACTCAATCAGCATGACAGAGTGATCTCCAGCCTTGTCCTCGTCAACACTCATACCTGTGTTAACGAGAGAAACACTGACATGATGTAAGCTGGTCCTTTTGTGGCAGGGCTGAAATGCAGTGGAAATGTATTTTGGGGGATTCCGTTCATTTGCATGGCAAAGAGGGACGTTTATAATTAATTGCAATTCATCTGATCACTCTTCATAACATTCTGGAGTATATGCAAATTGCCATCGACTGTACACACATCATTTAGACACACATTCAGCTCCAGTTCAGAGAGGCCCACCTCATGAGCTCATCAGCAGCAGATTTGAATTTAGAATGGAAAATTAATGTTTAAAGATGCACATTCCGACCCCTTAAGATAGGAAGAGGTGTGAGGGGGGGGGGAGAAATGTAAATAGGCTCTAAATACTTTGCTCAGCTGTCAGAATTTTTTTATAACACAATGTAAAATAAAACGATATATAGGAAAAGTCAGGGAAAGGAGGACATTGCTTTCAAAATCGCAGATTTATTTTAATTACAACATCTAACGGCATGGGGCATTGGCCTACGGCAGTTCTAGTGTGAAAAGGTTGTTTCTTAGTTGCAGTTTTTACCCCAGCTAATGTACCCCTCATTGGAAGGGGGGGCCAGTCTTGTGTGTGTGAAGCTTTTGATGGTTAAAACAAGCTTTCTACAAAATGTTACAATTCTTCATCTCTTTATCCCCTAGTTTCTTCCACGTTTTCACTCTGAACATTTTCATCGTTGGCACTGGTGTCTGCATGGCGAAGTATTACCCCAACATTGGCTCCATTATAAGGTAAGATGGCTGATGAGAAATTATGAAGATGTTTTTAGATAAAGAGAACCAAAAACAAGGTATTCCTTGCAAATGGAAAATAAAAATGCATTGAAATTATCCTTCAAATTTCCCCATTGACATTAATGCACGATTGACACTATATAACATTTTATTTTCACACACGTTTAGCCCATAGTCTCACAGTAAAGTAACACCCCCTCTTTGAATTCACCCTCTTTTGCTCAGTCCATATAGATCTGTTCTCTCTGTTTCTCCTCCCAGGTACTCGGGGGCGACGTGTGGCCTGGCCCTGGTCTTTGTCTTCCCTTCTCTAGTCCACATGATCTCCCAGAAGCGTAGAGGGGAGCTCAGCTGGCCCTCGGCCATCTTCCACAGCCTCCTCATTGTCCTGGGCGTGGCCAATGTGGCAGGACAGTTCTTCATGTAGTTATGCCACTACTTGGTTGGTCTGTCCCTCAATGAAGCTGGGTCTGGTTCATTAGTCACCAAACGGAAGAAAATTGACAGAAACAGGGAGGTGGGACGACTTGGACTTGTCCATTGTGAAATGCTAATTTTAGTTTTCCGATGAGTGCCCTGATGATTACGACCCGGCACAAGCCTTTTGTATACATTGTGTACGGTTCAGAGAGATGCAGGAGATGGCATCCAACTCTCATGGTCTGGTTTGCACAGGGAGCAGTCTCTGGGGAATTCAAGCTAATGTCTTTGTCTTTCTACTTTAACTGCACGTTCTCTTCTTTCAGTGGGAGTTTCATGTCCATTTAGATTGCTTCTTTGGAAATTTACATTAGTTTTGCTCCCTCCACAAACATGCTTTTATTAAGGGCATTGACTTTCACCTCAGAACTATCCTCCTTCAACATGATGGTGCAGAAATGTTTTAGGTTATTTTATGTTGATTTAAAAAAAAAAAAAATTGGGGTAGTTCAGTAGGACTGAGCTAGCCTTGCACAGCCTTGTTCACATGTACTGTTCTGATAACTAATCTTTCGTTATTTCCTCCTTCAGGTTGATTTATTTTGGGGTTTCCATTGTAGTTTGAACAATTTAAGCACTGTTCTTCTCATCAGTGTAAAATACACATATTTAATTTTTTGGTTTAAATGCAATTCATATGTAGAACATAGAAAGCAACCCAATTTAATAAGTTGATTTATAAATAATGTGTGTGTAGCTTGCGTCAAAGTACACCAGTGCAATGGCAAGAAGTCTGTGGGAGATTTGTCAATAGATAATCATGTGGTCTGACTTTCTGTAGCATAATTCCCCAGAGAGTGAAGCATTTGACTGACAAATGTTACTGAATGATTCCCTTAAACATGTTCCCCTCCCTCCCTCCTATTCTCCCCCTTCTGTTTGAACACTATACATTCTATATAGTTCATATTATTCTGGGGAAAATGCACAAATCATGTCCTGTATTCAGTCTTATCTTTTTGAGGGGAAATCTGGATAGAATTATTTGACGTGTAAAAGCAGGGAAGTAATTTGTGGTGACTGTTAGGCCTTTTGAACTTTCTTGGCCCCATGTGGATATTTGGGTGGAGTTCATTTGTTCCCTGGTTCTTAAAGGGAAATGCCACTCAAACTATTTTCATGTTTGTTTCATTAGTCCACTGTTGATACGGTCCAATAATGTTTTGCATGTCAAGCAATCAAGTTTTAAAATACACCTTTCAAAATGATTTGTATGTCTTCTTATCGCATCTTACTTTGACACTTTCTGTATTTTTGAACTTGATTGCTGACGTAAAACATTTTGGGACCATGTCAACAGTGAACTAATGAAACAAATGCGAACGAAAATAGTTTGAGTGGTATTTTTCCTTAAATGTATTACTTTGTTATTGTAAGGTAAAGTTGCCCCGAGATGCTGATCTTGGGTCAGTTTTGTAATTTCCCCACTAGGATTTGGAAAGCTAATCCTAGTGTAAACCTCAATGTTCATCTGCCATTTGACAGAATGATGCCATAGTCATTTTGGAGCACCAACCGTATACTTGAACAAATGGAAACTGCACCTTAATGTTATCGGATGGATAAAGGGATTGTGTACGTTCACTAAAATGTTGCTTGTCATACAAAACCTGGCCTCATTCTTTGGTAAGTAAGATGATAGCCATTAGGGTGTTTTTAATGGCAATTCACAGAAAGTTGTGTGTGTGTGGTTGTCTGAAATTACAGACTGAAGAGAGCAATGATGAGTAATTCAAATACGATCAGGATATAGTAATAAACAATATTACAAGGAAGTAACAAACTATTGGAATAATTTATAACCAATGATGGTTAAATGCACCATTGATTTCCAAAGGAAAACAGCAACTAAAAAGGTCCACAAGGGAGCAGACTTATAGAAACAGGCCAAATAGCCTTCAGCATGAGGAATGACAACAAAGCCAGTCTTAGCATACAAGCTAGCAATTATGTCTCCATATTAACATAGAAGTTAGAGCTAAATAACTAGCGGAGAAATGTACATAAGCACATGGACAGAGTATTCACTGTAAAGCACATGAAAATAACACCTCACTGTGAAATACTTTGTGTGTCCGCAGTTAAAACAAGGTAACTGTATACATGTGCTCTATAGAGCTCGCCAGCTTGTAGTCCTAAAAGCGTAAGTGAGTTATTTCTGGTTCGTTTGGCCATTCCTATCCGAATAAACACAGAAAAATAAGGTCTGAGGTTAACATCGGTTTAAGAGCTCTTATATGTATTGTTCTATGGGAAGTCAGTTAACATGACCTTGATGAATTATGACGCCTTAGTGCTTTAAATTACATAAATGCTTAAAAATGCACAACTTTACATTAGCTGATGAAGATTCTCATAGAAAAAAATGTGACCTCCTCAGCCTGTGTTTACTAGAGAAATTAAATTCCCCATAGGCTTTGACCAACGAGCCATGGTGGCATTAGTGCCTACAAAAATACGCCATTACTATTGCTCTCTATACATAGTGCATTTGGAAAGTATTCAAACCCCTTGACTTTTTACACATTGTTACATTCCAGCCTTATTCTAAAATGATTACTAACTGGTTCTCAATTTACACAATACCCTAGAATGGCGAAGTGGAAATATGTTTAGAAATTTTAGCAACTGTATTACAAATAAACACCTTATTTACATAAGTATTCAGACCCTTTGCTATTGAGCTCCGTTGCATCCTGTTTCCATTGATCATCCTTGAGACGTTTCTATAATTTGACCTGTGGTAAATTCAATTGATTGGACACGATTTGGAAAGGCACATACACCTGTCTATGTAAGGTCCCACAGTTGACAGTGCATGTCAGAGCATAAACCAAGCCATGAGGTCGAAGAAATTAGGAGAAACCTCCAGGAGGACAACCATCTCTGCAGCCTTCCACCACTCAGGCCTTTATGGTAGAGTGGCCAGATGGAAGCCACTCCTCAGTAAAAGGCACATGACAGCCAGCTTTGATTTTGCCAAAAGGCACCTAAAGGATTAAGGCCATGAGAGACCAGATTCTCTTGTCTGATGAAACCAAGAATGAACTCTGGCCTGAATGCCAAGCGTCATGTCTGGAAGAAACCCTACGGTGAAGCGTGGTGGCAGCATCATGCTGTGGGGTTGCTTTTCAGCGGCAGGGACTGGGAGACTAGTCAGGATCGAGGGATCCTTGATGAAAACCTACTCCAGAGCGCTCCGACTGGGGTGAAGGTTCACCTTCCAAAAGGACAACGACTTTATTTAACTTTTTTTTATTTTACCTTTATTTAACCAGGTAGGCCAGTTGAGAACAAGTTATCATTAAAAAACTGCGACCTGGCCAAGATAAAGCAAAGCAGTGCGGCAAAAACATACGTACAGTCAACACAGAAGAAAAAAGAAAATATATCTATATACAGTTTGTGCAAATGTAGAAGAGTAGGGAGGTAAGGCAATAAATAGGCGAAATAATTACAATTTAGCATTAACACTGGAGTGATAGATGTGCAAGTAGAGATACTGGGGTGCAAAAGAGCAAGAAGGTAAGTAATGTGGTGATGAGGTAGTTGTGTGTGCTATTTACAGATTGGCTGTGTACAGGTACAGTGATTGGTAAGCTGCTCTGACAGCTGATGCTTATTAAAGTTAGAGAGGGAGATAAGACTCTAGCTTCAGTGATTTTTGCAGTTCGTTCCAGTCATTGCCAGCAGAGAACTGGAAGGAAAGGCGTGAAATATACCTGCTGGAGCACGTGCTATGGGTGGGTGTTGCTATGGTGACCAGTGAGCTAAGATAAGGCGGGGCTTTACCTAGCAAAGACTTCTAGATGACCTGCAGCCAGTGGGTTTGGCGACCATATGTAGTGAGGACCAGCCAACGAGAGCATACAGGTCGCAGTGGTGGGTAGTATATGGGGCTTTGGTGACACAACGGATGGCACTGTGATAGACTACATCCAGTTTGCTGAGGAGAGTGTTGGAGGCTATTTTTAAATGACATCGCCGAAGTCAAGGATCGGTAGGATAGTCAGTTTTACGAGGCTATGTTTGGCAGCATGAGTGAAGGATGCTTTGTTGCAAAATAGGAACCCGATTCAAGATTTCATTTTAGATTGGAGATGCTTAATGTGAGTCTGGAAGGAGAGTTCACAGTCTAACCACACACCTAGGTATGTAGTTGTCCACATATTCTAGGTCAGAACCGTCCAGAGTAGTAATGCTAGTCGGGCGGGAGGGTGCGGGCAGCAATCTGTTGAAGAGCATGTACTTAGTTTTACTAGCATTTAAAAGCAGTTGGAGTCCACGAAAGGAGTGTTATGGCGTTGAAGCTCGTTTGGAGGTTTGTTAACAGTGTCCAAAGAAAGGCCAGAAGTATACAGAATGGTGTCGTCTGCGTAGAGGTGGATCAGAGAATCACCAGCAGCAAGAGCGACATCATTGATATATACAGAGAAAAGAGTCGGCCCGAGAATTGAACCCTGTGGCACCCCCATAGACTGCCAGAGGTCCGGACAACAGGCCCTCCGATTTGACACACTGAATTCTGTCTGAGAAGTAGATGGTGAACCAGGCGAGGCAGTCATTTGAGAAGCCACGGCTGTTGAGTCTGCCGATAAGAATGTGGTGATTGACAGTCGAAAGCCTTGGCCAGGTTCGATGAAGACGGCTGTATAGTACTGTCTTATCGATGGCGGTTATATCGTTTAGGACCTTGTGTGGCTGAGGTGCCCCCGTGACCAGCTCGGAAGCCAGATTGCATAGTGGAGAAGGTATGGTGGGATTTGAAATGATCGTGATCTGTTTGATAACTTGGCTTTCTAAGATTTTAGAAGGGCAGGGCAGGATGGTTATAGATCTATAACAGTTTGGGTCTAGTGTCTCCCCCTTTTGAAGAGGGGGATGACTGCGGCAGCTTTCCAATCTTTGGGGATCTCCGATGATATGAAAGCGGTTGAATAGGCTAGTAATAGGGGTTGCAACAATTTCGGCAGATAATTTTAGAAAGGGAGGGTCCAGATTGTCTAGCCCAGCTGATTTGTAGGGATCCAGACTTTGCAGCTCTTTCAGAACATCAGCTATCTGGATTTGGGTGAAGGAGAGGCGGGGGTGGGGGCTGAGATATTGGCTGGGGTAGGGGTAGCCGAGTGGAAAGCATGGCCAGCCATAGAAAAATGCTTATTGAAATTATCGATGGTGACAGTGTTTCCTATCCTCAGTGCAGTGGGCAGCTGGGAGGAGGTGCTCTTATTCTCCATGGACATTAGTGTCTCAAAACCTTTTGGAGTTGGTGCTACAGGAAGCAAATTTGTTAGAAAAAGCTAGCCTTTGCTTTCCTAACTGACTGGGGGCTGAAGGGGGTCTATAACAAGCCGCACTGGCGAGTCTTGTTTCTGGAAAGGTGTATTTTTAAAAGTAGAAGCTCTAATTGTTTGGGCACAGACCTGGATAGTATGACAGAACTCTGAAGGCTAACTCCACCCCCTTTGGCAGTCCTGTCTTGTTGGAAACTGTTAGTTAGGGATGGAAATTTCTGGATTTTTGGTGGCCTTCCTAAGCCAGGATTCAGACATGGCTAGGATGTCCGGGTTGGCGATGTGTGCTAAAGCAGTGAATAAAACAAACTTAGGGATGAGGCTTTTAATATGCATGCAACCAAGGCCTTTTTTACGGTTACAGCCGTCAACAAATGAGAGCGCCTGGGGAATGGGAGTGATGCTGGGGGCTGCAGGGCCTGGGTTAACCTCTACATCAACAGAGGAGTAGGATAAGGGTACGGCTAATGGCTATAAGAACTGGTCAGCTAGTGCGTTCAGAACAGAGAGTAAAAGGAGCAGATTTCTGGGCGTGGAAGAATAGATTCAAGGCATAATGTACAGACGGGTATGGTAGGATGAGAGTACAGTGGAGGTTAACCTAGACATTGAGTGACGATGAGAGAGGTTTTGTCTCTGGAGGCACCAATTAAGCCAGGTGAGGTCACTGCATGTGTGGGGGGTGGAACAAAAGGGCTAGTTAAGGCATATTGAGCAGGGCTGGAGGCGCTACTGTGAAATAAGACAAATCACTAACCAAAACAGCAATAGACAAGGCATATTGACATTAGGGAGAGGCATGTGTAGCCGAGAGATCATAGGGTCCAGTGAGTAGCTAGGCGAGCTGGAGACACGGCGATTCAGACAGCTAGCAGGCTGGGGCTAGCAGATGGCACACAGCCGGGACAAGTCTCTGAAGGTCTTTGAGTGGCTCAGCCAGACAACGGACTTCAATCCGAACATCTCAGGAGAGACCTGAAAATAGCTGTGCAGCAAAGCTACCCATCCACCCTGAAAGAGTATGAGAATCTGCAGAGAGGAATGGGAGAAACTCCCCAAATCCATGTGTGCCAAGCTTGTAGCATCATACCCAAGAAGACTCATGGCTGTAATCGCTGCCAAAGGTTCTTCAACAAAGTACTGAGTAAAGGGTCTGAATACTTATGTAAAATGTGATTAAAAAAATATATATATATTTGCAGAAATTTCAAACCTGTTTTTGTTATGTCATTATGGGGTATTGTGTGTAGATTGAAGGGGGTGGGAAGCATTTGATAAATGTTAGAATAAGGCTAACGTAACAAAACATGGAAAAAGTCTAGGTGTCTGAATACTTTCCGAATGCACTGTATAAGCAATTACTGGGCATGATGCCATCACTTGCAAATCAATTAGCTAACAAATGGAAGAAGGGCGCTTTTGAATGGTAAGGACAAAGCAACTGACTGTAGGAGTGAAGGTGGGGGAGGTGCATCGGCGACAGCCGAAAGTTGGACACTAATGTGATTTTTCCAACAGCAAGGTTCAGATCAACATGGCAGTGTTGCCGTAGTTTATAAAAGGTGTTCTTTATGTCGAAATAAAGATAGCTTCAACCCCCATATAACAGACTCAAATTGAAATTGTGTGTACATTATACAATCACATCAGTGCGAGAGCATCAAATAGTACATTTGTATATATCCACTGTTCATTCCTGTTTCAGTCATGTCTTTGGTCACACTGGTGTGGGTCAAACAAAAACGCCCTAATGATTGGTTGGCAATAGAGCTTCCCACAATGCAGGTGATGACTGTTGGTGAAGAGCAGCAACTTGCTGTCCACTGCAGCGGCGATACTGGATATTATGGGCTTGTTCAACATTGCAGGTGACTGCCGACTGACTGATCTACAAAGAGCCTTGTATTGTAAATAAACAAGTCATTATTATTTGTAAATCAGTCAGTCAGTCACAATTTCCATAGGATACATCAGAGTTCTGATCTTCTTGAACACAGCTAATGACAAGATACTTGTCTACACCCTCAATGGGATTTGTTGTCCACAGAGCAGAATGGTGGGCTGTCAAGCTCCTGCCTATTCCTCTTTGGATTGATGGATACATGTCGTTATTTAATGAGGGGTGTTGACGTCAACTGCCTGTATTCAATGGAGAGTAAGACGCTATGTTAGACTCATGAATATGCATAGACCGTCTTGAAATTAACAAAGACAACGCCGTTAGTGTTTTTTTCTCCAAGTTGCCAGGATGTCATCCTATTTTTCCAACTTAATTGAGGAAAATAAGAACAATCCGAAATGTATTATTGATACTGTCGCAAAGCTAACTAAAAAGCAGCATTCCCCAAGAGAGGATGGCTTTCACTTCAGCAGTAATAAATTCATGAACTTCTTTGAGGAAAAGATCATGATTATTAGAAAGCAAATTATGGACTCCTCTTTAAATCTGCGTATTCCTTCAAAGCTCAGTTGTCCTGAGTCTGCACAACTCTGCCAGGACCTAGGATCAAGAGAGACGCTCAAGTGTTTTAGTACTATATCTTTTGACACAATGATGAAAATAATCATGGCCTCTAAACATTCAAGCTGCATACTGGACCCTATTCCAACTAAACTACTGAAAGAGCTGCTTCTTATGCTTGGCCCTCCTATGTTGAACATAATAAACGGCTCTCTATCCACCGGATGTGTACCAAACTCACTAAAAGTGGCAGTAATAAAGCCTCTCTTGAAAAAGCCAAACCTTGACCCAGAAAATATAAAAAAATAAAAATAAAAAAATCTTCCATTCCTCTCAAATATTTTAGAAAAGGATGTTGCGCAGCAACTCACTGTCTTCCTGAAGGCAAACAATGTATACAAAATGCTTCAGTCTGGTTTTAGACCCCATCATAGCGCTGAGACTGCACTTGTGAAGGTGGTAAATGACCTTTTAATGGCATCAGACCGAGGCTTTGCATCTGTCCTCATGCTCCTAGACCTTAGTGCTGCTTTTGATACCATCGATCACCACATTCTTTTGGAGAGATTGGAAACCCAAATTAAGACCCAGTCCCACCTCTGATTTCATTGTGTGGGATAATAATGTTTTAGCCTCCACCTGAAAATAAAAATAAGCTAAATTAAGGACAGAGCCCTCCACGCAACCTCTACAATCAGTCTTGTGAGAGAGAAAGAGCTTTAGGACAGTTTTGTTAGTAAGTTCTGTCTCCTATGACTGCTGGGTGAATCACTGAAGAAGAGAGAAGGCTACAGTAAACATGTCCCCCATGAATGATGCAGCACCTCCCTTGGGCCAATCAGTGTAATTTTATAAATGCCAGATCTCTATGACAAGAAGCACCATTCCCCCAAGTTTCGTCAAAATGCGTGCCAGTGGTGTCCGAGATATCGCATGGGTTAGCTAGACACACATCCCTGAGCATGTGTGCCAGATTTCAGCACTCAGTCAAATAGATCAAGAGATATAAACATGTGCCAGTTATAGTGCCACCATGTGGTCGATATGAATGCTCTTACATATGTTGAGTCTTGACAGTGTTTGCAATGTGTACCAATACAAATATTCTTCACTGATTTTTATGCCTATGTGCCAGACCACACCTGCATGAATGTTTATTGGTCAATAGCAGCTATGTTGTTTTAGGTACTAGTCTGGAAAATATTGCGTTGAGGCCTTTGTCCATAGACGCCACAGTTTTGTGCAAAAAATTTTTTCAGTACCAGAAAAGTAGCTTTGACACGTTTCTCACAAAATTCTAATTTGTTCCTTGTGAGAGGGACCTATGTACCAAATTTCATGACTAAGTCAAAACGGACTGACTTTTTAATTATATTTTCACTTGTTATAGTATCACCATCTGGCCAATCAGTGTAATTTTGTATACGACTGCTCTCTATGGCAAGATGCAACATTCACCCAAGTTTGGTCAAGATCGTGTCAGTGGTGTCCGAGATATTGCGTGTGACTAAAGGACGGATGGAGACAGATACAGTCCCATCCCCAATTTCATCGTGGGGGAAAATTAAGGTTACATGATTTGGTGCTTACTGTTGCATTAACATGTACAATGTTTTATCGGTAAAGAAACAAGGCAAGATGCGCCAGGGGGAATTGCGCTGATGCATTGAAGTTCGTTGAAGAATTATTATACATGCTTGGCAGATAAATGCACAAGGCGAGTAGAACAGAGACCGTGCATAAAGTAGAGATTCCCGCCCATGCACAGAAGGAGAAATGCACAAGGCGAGTAGAACAGAGACCGTGCATAAAGTAGAGATTCCCGCCCATGCACACACCTTTTGCTGGCGGGAAGAACGGTCCAGAAGTCTGATCTGCAGCCTCGTCCTTTTTTAAAAATAGTTTATTAAAATTGCTAGAGTAGAATGACTTCTTGTTTTAGGGCTGTGTGGGTGATACATTTAGTAGAACCAATGAATGTATGCTGCATTCACACAGGCAGCCCAATTCTGATCTTTTGCCCATTATTGGCAAAATATCTGATCTTAATGGTCTGAAAAACAAATAAGTGGCAGATCGGATTTCAGCTGCCTGTGTAAACGCAGCCGTAGACTCCCCAAAGCTGAATCAGTTATTGTTTCTTTGCAGGTAATGTATTATGTTCATAATGTGCTTATAGAAAACAAAAACTGCAACATGAAATGAATCTCTTTGTCATGTGTTTTGTCAGACTCCTATAGGGGTATCCAAACCACGATTCATTAGTTAGCCAGCTAACTTTGATAAACAACCAACTATTGATTTTCCGGTTCATAAAAGCGAAACCTAGATGTGTTTTTGGTTGTTGAGTCAATTACACCATGCCCATCTTTAAAAAAAAAAATCTGAATATTTAAGCAAGTTAGCTAGCCAACTCATTGATCGTGCTTTTTGTAGTAGTAGCAGCATACTCCTCAGGTCAGCATTGAAACCAACTAGACAGTTGCAATACAAAGTGCAGAATTTATTCAAGTGATTCGTCCCCAAACAGGCGACTGTTTGTTGTCGCTGTCAAATGTGCCTTTACAATACTGGCCGCCTGGTACTTGTCTATGAATACATTAGCAGAAATGATACTACAGGCCTGTTCATATTGTACATGGGGGATAGAGGAGGTCTAGATATAATAGAAAGTCAGTGGCTTGACAGTTGGCACTGGGGGGGGGGGGATAAGAGTCAACACGGATGTGAAACTTTCTGAACATTGCAGATAGAATTACTTGAGCGGACACGATTTCCTAGTATGAAGTTAACCGAAGTTCCTCCTTGAAAAAAAAAAAAAAAAAAAGGTTATTCTATTATTGTTCTAGTCTACATGAGACATCGTAATCAGTTCTAAACATTACACTTCTATCTGAACATCCTGTAAATCCTCCTGAGAAAAAAAAAAGCTATGTTGGTTATCTAACCATAGCGTGAGTCTCCCGTAGAAACACTTTGTTCCACAGAGATCCGTCTCATGCCTGAAGGTTGTGTCTTAATATTCTAAAGTGGCTTCCTTCCTTGTCTATTTCCCTCCTTGACTACTGTCCATAGACTTTAAAAGCTACTGACAGGTGAAACCACTTGGTCTCGATCATTCACCTGCTGAGAACTTTCTGACCAGTGGTCATGAAGGAAGGAGATTAGGAAAGGAGTCTGTTTTAGACTATTGGGACATGACCCTTGCAGGGTTTCAGGTAAAGAGGTCTGCATAGTCCACACCACTAGGCCTCTGGCCACATGGCTGGAGCAGCTGCTCCCCTCCTGACATGGTGATTGGCTCCCCCTAGAGACAGAAGAAAATGCAAAGCGTCATTATTCTGCTCCACTACAACAGTTCACGTGAATACAAAACAAGGTACATTACAGTCTCAATATTGAGGAAGAGAAGAGGTGATATTCAACATACCACCCACAGAAAACCTGTATTTCAATTTTAGTCATTTAGCACACGCCTATCCAGAGCAACTTATAAGTGCATTCAACTACAGTAGGCAAAACCACCAAATATCACAACCATTGCCAGTAAAACCCTCAAAGCTACCCTAAACAACCCCCAAACACAACAACATTTTGTTTTTTAAAGCACAAAATAAGGGCTCTAGATGTGCCACTACCTCATGGAACTCCACAAGCTCTGCCAACGAGGTGAATCTGATCTGGTGTCCCAGCAGCATGTAGCAGCCCTCTGTCGCGTCAACGAGGAAGTGTTTAAACTCCTCTTTGCATCGATAAGACAGGACGTATCCCAGAATCCTTTCGCTGACCCTCACCAGAAAGTGCCCGGGTTCCCTCTCGCTCAGTAAGTCCTCGGCTTCCTGCCGCGAAATGATGCCTTGGTGGTAAAAGTAAAGGTGGGTCAGTTATTAAGTATTGCCAAGTCAGAATGACATCCTGATGTGACATATTAAGGCTGGATAGCTGAAGACCATGTACATGTACATGTTTTACTCTCCAGAAAACTACCTGTAGCCCTGAGATACTTGTGGAGATCTGACAGGATTTAATAGGTTTAAGCAATATGACAATAGCTCCACTTGGCCTTCTGATAGGCCAAATTCTAATTCCTCCATATTGCAACCCAGTCAGAGCTACACAAGTGCATCTAGGGAGTAGGGAAAAGGAGGTGTTTCTGGACAGGGCCGTTGCTTCCGTTCAACATGAGAAACCTGTCTGGGGTGTATTCATTAGTCGCATACCGCAACGAAAACAAGAGTTTCTATTGGACACATTGAGGTAGGTCCCTCCCTGTTTCGTTGCATTTGGTTCCTAGTGAATACACCTCTGATCATGCCAGTCCTTTCAGATAAGTATTAAATATAGCAGAAGTCCCAAGGCAAGAGAGTTACTGATAAACCCGCTGTATAGCAGCAGAATTTGCATAGGTGCCCAGCACCTACTATGTCAGGGGTAGCTAGGCAACCCTGGTCATGGAGCACCCAGCATGTACTTCACGTTTTTGGCAGACCAAGTGTGTTGAATCTAGGCAATCACCAAACAATTAGCTCAGTTGGTCAGGTCTGGTGCCTAGTTGGAATACTGCAGTACCTGCGGCACTCCAGGTTACCTACCCCTGCACTGTGTGGTTCAGTAAATTGATCAAACTTGGGTGTTCTGTGGTATAATTAAGATATTACAAACAGTAGGGGGCATCAGACCTAATTCTAACCAACTGTGCTACGTGGCATGGAGACTGATGTGGTCTCTTCACACACATACAGTAAATGACTTCCGGTCTAATGTAAACAAATTAAGATTGATTTGCATTTGTGGCTATTTGCATATGTTGTTCATTCTAGATGGAATCCTCTTGTTCAGTTTAGAAACATTTCCGGTGCAACTTGGCCCCTTACCATGGAACCAAGACGCTATGCGACTCTGGTCCTTCTGGAAACCCGCTCGGTAAGGCAGCTGTTCCTCCTGGAACCATCTAATAATGTGCTCCCTGCTGGAGGTGGACAGTGTGCGTCGCACCCCTTGCTTCCTGTCAGGCAGCGACACAGAGAGAAAAAGTGGGTCAGGCAGTCAGCCAGCCAGTGAAAGGCATTCATGTGTTTAAGCTCGAAGGCTCAGTGTTTTTCTGCATGGCTTTGTCTGAAAGGGGAATCCCTAGACATCAGCTTTCAGTGAATGAGACAAACCATCACAAGCACGAGGATTGACATGTACTCACAGGATGACTACTGCAAAAAAACATTACCATATCAGGCTGGTAGAAAGATTTGGTTCACTAATACCAGTGTGAATATAGAGTGGATTTAACCAACTATTCAATAATATTATTGAATAGTTATATTATTGACCTTCAGACCTGCAAAGTCCTAAGTGGTAGTCACTAAGGGAAGGGACTAGGGTTTTGGGCTGTGCCATAGCAGATGACTGGATACCATTGGGTTTCAGTGGGGTCGAGCCTAGTCCAGGGTGTATTCAGTAATGTCAAACATCCTTAACGGTGCAGATATAAATGTAATTAATAGAGCTAACATAACTGCAGAATGATTCCCTACTCCACATAACCAACAATAGTATTTCTATCGGAATGTTCTAGAATGTTGGACCCTAGACCTCCTGAACAGCAGGGTTGGGGTCAACTCCGGAAGTAAACGGACATTCCAACAAATGCACACATTTCCCCGAGAAGTATTGAGGAACATTTTCATTTCAGTTTCCATCCTGAATTTAAAAGGAATTGACCCCAACTCTGCCGAACAGGCCTTGTATTACTGTGAAGGCACAGGTCAGCTCACGGGTTAAGGGTGTCGCTGGTCACAGTAAGGTTCCTGGGTTTGGGTTTGGGCGGGAGGGCAGGTCTGTCCCCGCCGAAGGCCTTGGTGACAGCAGCCACACGGCCTCGCTCCAGAGCCTTGACTGATTGCCGCCGGTGGTCATCACGGGTCTGCTTGGCAATGGACCGGCGCCGCAGGTCAGCCGCTTTGGACTTCCGCACTGTGGAAAAACACAGAAGAATACAAAACACATACATGTAAACTCTCTCACACACACACACAAAAACCTACCTTCATGGTTCTTCATATATATGACGTTTGTTTTTGTTAAAATTAAGCGAAATAAATGAAAAATTAGAAAGTTAGATCTGCATAAACCCATTTGAACATGGCGCCATAAGGTTCTATCTGCAATCCAATCACAAGCCTGAACGAATAAAGACGAACCAATCAGAACACATCTTTGCCATCTCCCTCCAAGTATGGTCTAGGCTTAGAGGGAGATGGCAAAGACCTTACTATGACCAGCGACACACCCTTAACCCATTAACCTGTTCAGCCAACAATAATGGCACGCAAGCAACAAAAAAAATTTAAACTCTGTCAGAAATTGTAAAGTAAATGATGTTGCCACATCGTTGTTCAGTGATGACAGTCATTTGTATGATAACTGCACACATGTGGCGACCGTGTCAGCGTGCACTGCGCCCTAACCCGGACGATGCTGGGCCAATTGTGCGCCGCCCCATGGGTCTCCTGGTCGCGGCCGGCTGTGACAGAGCCTGGACGTGAACCCAGAATCTCTAATGGCACAGATAGGACTCGATGCAGTGCCTTAGAGCACTGCGCCACTCGGGAGGCCTGCCCCAGAAGACTAAATAAAGTAGTGCTCTTCAGAATAATGTCTTACATTGATCAAATGAATGTATTAATAATCTAGTTAACAGCGGCAAACCTGTCTGTTTCGTTTAGGGACCGGGGAGAAAACGCAATAACTCCAAAACAGTGGAAAGATTGTCACTGTGCAAAATGTCATCAGTTTGACCGGTTTTTAAATGAAAAGCTGAGAAAACAACGTAACATGTTTCTGATAAGACTTGATAACAGCTTTGCACTCTCTTGGCATTCTCTCAACCAGCTTCATGAGGTAGACACCTGGAATGCATTTCAATTAACAAGTGTGCCTTCTTAAAAGTTAATTTGTGGAATTTCTTTCCTTCTTAATGCGTTTAAGCCAATCAGTTGTGTTGTGACAAGGTAGGGGTGGTAAACAGAAGATGGTCTTTTACCAAATAGGGCTAAGTACACATTATGGCAAGAACAGCTCAAATAAGCAAAGAACAGTCCATCATTACTTTAAGACATGAAGGTCAGTCAATATGGAACATTTCAAGAACTTTGAAAGTTTCTTCAAATGCATTCGCAAAAACCATCAAGCGCTATGATGAAACTGGCTCTCACGAGGACCGCCACAGGAAAGGAAGACCCAGAGGCACCTCTGCTGCAGAGGATAAGTTCATTAGAGTTAACTGCACCTCAGATTGCAGCCCAAATAAATGCTTCACAGAGTTCAAGTAACAGCTAACAACTGTTCAGAGGAGACTCCGTGAGTCAGGCCTTCATGGTTGAATTGCTGCAAAGAAACCACAACTAAAGGACACCAATAAGAAGAGGCTTTCTTGGGCCAAGAAACACGAGCAATTGGCATTAGACAGGTGGAAATCTGTCCTTTCGTCCTTTCCTTTGAGATTTTTGGTTCCAACCGCCGTGTCTTTGTGAGACGCAGAGCTTCTACTCAATATCTCAGAACAGATATAACCTTACTAGTCCCAAGGTCACGATTTGTCTGGTTACCCTACTGAATGTAAACAAACCGTTTCACAAGGCCAAGAAACAGTCATCTGTGTAATGATCAACTGGTGTGCCCTATATAGCTCTATCCAGAGGCCCAAGGGGGTTTTCCTGCCTTCCATACATTTGATTTCAACCCATTTATGATTGGTGTTAAAGTGTTAAGTGTGAAAACAGCAGAAAGGGTTTTCACATTCAGAGAGGCAACAGTGGAAGACTGGTGTACATTTCAGACTAAGCACAAGACAAACACATGTCTACACTTTGGCAGAAAATGAATTTTAAAAAACCATTCAAAGCAGCATGATTATTTATATTGTTAATCAGTGCAACTGAAGGTCAGCTCTAATCTTTGTCAAACAAGATGGTTAAATATTAACCTGTGTGTTGGAACTATATTCATTATACTTGGGAGTTTGCCATGGAGGAAATAATCATCATATTTAATATGATGTACTTTTGTCCAATTTAACATTAATACAATACTTAAATTCCTATTTATACAATCTAGATGTTCAGGTCGGTGGTAAACTATAGGACTGCACGGATCCCCCAGACATGTCTTCTCCTCCACGAAATCAAAACCTTTTCCAATGAGGTCAACATATTTTTGCAGCCATTCTGAGATCATGTTGAGTGTTCTAAAATTAGCGCCAACAAAGAATGGCAAGTAACACACATCACCCCAAGCCATGCTAAGGATCTGGCTGAGGACCGAGGTTTCCAAGGATATCAGGAATCACATTCACATTCTGGGCTTGTCCAATAGATGGGTTAGCTGACAACGTCATGAAAGCGATGCTTCAAATCAGGCAGAAGTCTGTAAGTTGTTATTCTGGATGGCCAGATATTACTACCAACAATGACAAGAAACTACCATGTGGGGAATCGTAGGTGACTTGTTTCAGCTAGTTTCTTCTTCTTGATACCATGGCTTGTTTTGAGGCGTTTTGACTGATTTCATGTCAATGTTAATATGGCTAGAATTCCCTAGCTAGCTAACCAACAACTGTAATGATGTAATTGAGAGACAACAAGTGCTCATTGTGCAAATGGATGTTTTCAATCAACATATTGGAGACTAAATATAGTTTACATGTTTTCAACAATCTAAGCCAACCCTGTCCGTTTTGCCCCATAGTTGCACCCGTGAAGGTTTTGTTGCTGCACAACCAACCAGTCTATAAGAAACACCGGTTTTAATGGCAATCTTCTGAGATGTGAAGCTCGACTGCAAAAATGACGACCTAGAATCCGTATGCTTCAGAGCTTCTCCAGTGTGTGTGTGTGTGTGTGTTTCTTTACATGAATCTTGCCAGTGTTGGTCATCTCTCTCCTCTCTGACCTCCCTCAAGTCCATGTAGATCTCCTGCTTTCTCTTCTGCTCCACTCTTCGCACCTCTTCCTCAGCCCTCCTCCTCTCCTCCGCCTCTCTTTTCTGAGAGAAAGAGGGGGAAGGAGAGAAAGAAATGTCACCATTGAACAGTAGTGGCTAAACAAATAGTAAGACTGTGGTATTGAACCAGGGTCATGTTCATTAGAGCACACCTGGCAAAAAGTCCAAACATTTTTTTCCTCCTCCAGAGTTTTACCTGCAGTAAATCAAGTCAATTTCAAACACTGTGTAAAGACAGTTATGCTATGAGCTCAAACAAATGTATTTAATCATCGTTTTGAACTGGCCTATATGGGGAAGTATAAAACAACTGACTGTTTAGGAAGGACATTGTTCTAAAAGTTGGTCAAATGAACGATAACTGGAAAGCGATTATATGGGTTGTTTAGTTAACGTGTTATTGTCTTGAGGATGTGGGCAAACAATACCATTGATGAAACACTGAGTTGTTCCTGTAAGTTGACAAAATGAGCTTTCAACACCTATTGTGAGGCTAATTGTTTTATATCAATGCATCATCAACTTCCTTGTTTACATAACTTAAACACTCATACTGTGACAATATTATAGAATGACATTATTTTAATCAATGGGCTAATACTTAACCATATAACCTGTCGAACTGTACTTATGATCAAAACCCTTGATGCATTGACTGTAACCCCCCCCCCAAAAAAAATAGCTACCTTGCAGTTACTGGCCCAATGCTCTAACCACTAGGCTACCTACCACCAGTGTAGTCAACTGGATTTCCTATGGGTTAAGGAAGGATCACACAATTCCATCCAGGTCATCAGGAAGGAACGGCAAATGAATTAATGAGTGAGCAAACGTTCCATAAAGGCCTTGCCTTTATACCTGTGCAAACAACACACTCTAGGTGGCAGGATGTACCCTTTCAGTTTGTTTGCCAACGTAGAAGTAATAGAGAAACTAAATTAACTACTTCAAAATGGAGATTGTATCTGTCCCATGGGCAGCGCCATTGAGGCAATGTCTATCCAAGTCTACAGCTGGAAGAAAAGTCAAACTCTCTAAATAAGCTGTGGCATGTGAATTAGATCAAAATGATGGGCTAGGGGGGCCTTAATGATGGGCTTGGGGGGGCCTTAATGATGGGCTTGGGGGGGCCTTAATGATGGGCTTGGGGGGGCCTTAATGATGGGCTTGGGGGGGCCTTAATAATGGGCTTGGGGGGGCCTTAATAATGGGCTTGGGGGGGCCTTAATAATGGGCTTGGGGGGGCCTTAATGATGGGCTTGGGGGGACCTTAATGATGGGCTTGGGGGACCTTAATCTCCACCTCCTGTTGGCTCTGCTCCTGAGCTGCAGCCCGTCGCTCCACCTCCTGTCGCTCCACCTCCTGTCGCTCCACCTCCTCCTTCCACAACTGCAGCTCTGAGTCCATCAACACACTGGAGAACCTCTTGACCAGCTCCGCCTCCTTCTTCGCCCTACCACACACACACACACAGATTGACTGAGTGAGAACACACACGAGCACCTGTAGATCTTTACCTGTCCACTGATTTGTAAAGCTTTCCCTAAAAATCTAAAATACCTTCCACCTCTCCAAATAGTCCCATGGCCCCTCCAATGACAGTCCACAATCCCCTACCTCGAGGCATGGATAGAAAAAAAGAGCTACAGATATGTCCTATCCATGCAGGCACATGGCAACTACTATGAGGAAAACAGGAAAACGCTCCCAGGTGATTTTATTATAACATTTCGACTCTAAACTCTCTAAACTCAGAACTCTAAGCATCCATCAGCTAGTTACCACTGCCTCCAGAACAACATTCATGCTGAGGACTCAACAATAGAAGGTCTGAGGACCTTCTTCTGAGGAGTGGAATGTTATGACACACATCCAGATCAGGATGGTAACAGCCAACATGCAGGCACTGAGGACCAAGTCGCAATTTAAACACTTGCCTGTAACTTTATTTTACCCCCCTTTCTCCCCAATTTCGTGGTATCCAATTAGTAGTAGTGACTGTCTTGTCTTATCGCTGCAACTCCCGTCCGGACTCGGGAGAGACGAAGGTCGAGAGCCATGCGTCCTCCGAAACACAACCCAGCCAAGCCACACTGCTTCTTGACACAACGCACATACAACCCGGAAGCCAACCGCACCAATGTGTCGGAGGAAACACTGTACACCTAGCGACCTGGCCAGCGTGCACTGCGCCCGGCCCGCCACAGGAGTCGCTAGTGCCCGATGTGACAAGGATATCCCTGCTGGCAAAACCCTCCCTAACCCGGACAACGCTGGGCCAATTGTGCGTCACCCCATGAGCCTCCCGGTCGCGGCCGGCTGCGGCAGAGCTTGGGCTCGAATCCAGAATCTCTGGTGGCACAGCTAGCACTGAAACCACTGTGCCACCCGGGAGGCTGCCTCTAACTTTTTACAGCGATTTTACAGATCTCCAGTTAGGATTTGGCCCAGAATTATCAACACATTCATTTAAAATGGAGAATGTGGATGTTAGAGAACACAATAAAACAGGATTCTGTGATAGACTGTCTGTAAAAAAAAGTTGTTACTTTAGGTTTAAATTTAGAAACCACTTAGTAAGAGAACTCAAGTATCCACAAGTACAGAACAGTGGGGTGTGAGACAGCATGTTCTCAAATGGAATTCTATTATATAACCCATATGGGCGGTTAAGTAAGGCTTTTGTCTGACCAGCCTTAGAGAAGAATTTGAAACGTCAGAATGATGTCAATTTAGTAGAATGTTCAACAACAATGTTCGCACATACAGATGATGGAATGTGAAATTGCGAAGTGGCATGAAGACAGAGGAATTCATACAGGACATCATTGTTTTAGCACTATCCATGGTTCAATGTGACAGCAAATCATCACAATCTACTTTTGTATTTTTTTTCTCTCAAAAATGGTCACCATCTTGGAGCTTTGTCGATGATACAAAAAAAAGAGTCACGGAGAGCAATGAACAATACGGCCAACTGAGCAATAGAAAGGCATTTGTACACGGTGGCCGCCATCTTTATGCACCTTCTTCATTGGAAGAAGGGCATTTTGTAATGGCTGGAATCGAACAAATGGGAAGGTTTTAAACACATAGCGTTGCATTCATTCCATTACGACGAGCACCTCTGACTTAAAGTGACACCAGCCACCTGCTCACAGGAATTTACTTTTACTTATCACTTATTTTTTTCTTAACTTATTAAAGCATTTGTTGTTTAAAGGCTTGTAAGTAAGCATGTCACTGTAAGGTCTACTACACCTGTTGTATTTGGCACTAACCAGAGGTGGAGACGGCACATTGTTTCCTGCCCACACAAGTTACAGGTTAATTTGGGGTAATACATACCTGTGGCTCAACCAAACTATTACAGCAGCCGGTTATCATTATCACCACCTTAACAGGGAAACATGACTAAGAAGTCATACTCCCCCACAGCGTTGAATGACTTGTTGTTGTGGGAACAACGCTATAGGCAACACTATCTTGGTTAAGTGCAGCTCACAACACAGGCAGTGCCTGACTCAATAAAAAGAGAGGTTTAGTTGAAGAAATGTTTAACTTGGGCTTCCTGGCTGGGAAGGGCGATGTCTAGATTAAACCAAACTATAGCCCTGTGGGTATTACCGACAGCCAGAGAATCTGTGCAGAGCCTCCCTTACATGTCATTTTGTGTTGGCTGGTGTGATAAGCCACAAATAGACCATAGACACACACTTTGCCTACATCAACCACTGCATCCCATTACAGGGTCTGTAAATTAAGTAAGTGTATATGCCACTGTTCAAGACAACAAGCTTAACCACCTGTCAGAACACGGTGTTATTGGTGGCTATGACAACCATGTCTGTCTCCATAGAAGGTGTTCTATTTAAAGTGTTAAGAGTCAAATATGTGGCTAATGACCTGACAGTCAGGTCTCTCTCTGCTTTGACTGACATATTTAACCTTTAACATTTTTGCCAATGACAAAGGGTGTTTGGCACAACAACAACAAAGGAGAGAGATAAAGCACAAACACGTTGCACTGCAAAAAAAAATGTACAGCATGTGATGATGTAATTTCCTCCCACCTGAGCTCCTCAGCCTCTCTCTGGGCCTGGCAGGCTGCCCTCTGGGCTATGATGTCATCACAGATCTGCTCGTAGGACTGGTCGGCAGGGTGGTCCCCCATCACCCACACCCATACGTCACTATCCATCCCTGCCAGCCACTGTACACTCTTCACAGAGGCTGATGCACAAAATGCGCACATACACACACACACAGACGTGCACCACACACACACACAGTTAGAGAAATACTGTGCTAATTCATCCTAGCATAATATTGCTCAATTTATTTTCCACAGTGCAACACAGTTGTAAAACACAGCTGCAGTTGGACTACTTTAACAGGAGTGAATCGTACTCTCCATCACTCCATCTGAACGCAACGTTTCAGTGGAGATCCCGATATGTCCTTTAGTCTCCAGTTTGGCATATAACTAGCTGGGTTTCTCAACACCACGGTATGTACATCTCTGTGGAGTTGGGTTGCAACGACTGTGGGCAGAGTGTTCCTCAGACTACATCAAGTCGCTGTCAGTGGATACGAGGAAACAGTCGGTAGTTTTATAAGAAAGTATGGATCTAAGCAAAGAAAGGGTTTCAGAATGTACATTTTCGAAAATATCGACCTGACAGCGGCTCGATGTAGTTGGAGTTCCAACCCGCCCCCACCACACACACACTATTGATGTGATGAACATCATGGAGTTGAGAATAACTCAGCTAGCATATAGAAAAACAGAAACATCCCAGGAGCCCAACAGTAAATGTGCTTTTCACAGAGAGAGGAATGGAACGTATCCAAAATGGCACCTAATTCCCCCATAGGGCTCTAGTCAAAAGTAGTGCACTATTTATTTGACCTTTATTTAACTATGCAAGTCAGTTAAGACCAAATTCTTATTTTCAATGCCGGCCTAGGAACAGTGGGTTAACTGCCTTGTTCAGGAGCAGAACAACAGATTTTTACCTTGTCAGCTCGGGAATTCGATCTTGCAACCTTTCGGTTACTAGTCCAACGCTCGAACCACTAGGCTTTCTGCCACTACAGAGTAGTAGTACACTATACAGAGTAGTAGTACACTATACAGAGTAGTAGTACACTAGAAAGTGAATAGGGTGCCATGAGGGACACACACAACCATTCATTGTCAGTGTTGACGGCTCACTGATACCTTTCTTGGGTTTCTTCAGAGTGGCATCCTCCTTCTCTAGTCGAGCCTCTCTATCCTTCCAGCGTCGGACCTGTTCCTCACGCATCTTAATGAACAACACCTGCTTCTGCTCCTCGCTCAGCTCAGCCAGGAGCTCAGGTGATATGAACATGTCCGTCAAAATCTGCTGGAGCATCGTAGAGCTGCAATGTCTCAGCAACAGTATCCAGAGAGAACTTTAGTATTAGCAGAGAACACCTGGTGTTGGTTGGATGTTGGGAGTTTCTCCGTTGAAATAGGGAGTTGTTAATCATCTAATGAAGGCTGGTCCATGCCTGTATTCACTCTCTGAATTCCCACTGAAAGAAACAGAAATGTCCATAAGAAATGGCTGCTTTGACCATAACTGTGCATCAGAGTACCTGCTGCCTTCTCCACACATTTTTTATTGGTATAGCCAGTACAGTGCCTGATATGTTTGTTCACATCACAGGTCAGATGTTGCAACTGGTGTACACACACACATACATACACACATACATAAGAGTATGTAGGAAGACAATAGTCCAGTCTCTGAACTCTAACCTTCTCTGTCGACTGTGATTCGTGCTTAATAAGCATGGAAGAAACAGTATACTATAACACAGCATAATGATCTCGTGGTGAGATAGCAGCCTATTTTGGCTCCGTGTCGCCAACTGTATGCAAACAATTAAAAGGTGGCTGCGGGACATAGGAATTTGCCGTGCGAAATAAATTTGAAATACAGTGATTGAAAACTCGTCAAATCCATTGAATTGCACGTCGACTGTGAAGACATGGCTGTCATTTTGATGTTCAAATAGTAATAGGATACAGTGGAGTTCACTACAACCTGCCCATTTAACTACCAGTATCTACTTAAGTACTTAAGTACAGAAACGTCACTACACAGACCTACAACAGCTAGAGTCGGGACGTTAATTAAAGGAAGATACAACAAAAGTAACTTAAGTCCATAATCAACTATGACTAAGCACATTCACAATGGATGATGATCATGCTGGCAGTAAATGATAACGCCGACTTAACATTTGCAGTGTTGATATATTTGTACTATCACTGGATGTTGAAATGGTAAACAAAAATACGTTACATACATTTCATTACGGAGTTCATCCAAATGTACTTACCGCTAGGGTGTATATCCTGAAAGTGGAAATCACAGCCGATACGTGGAACGTGGACGCCTTAAAAAATAACTTGTTTACAAAATCTCCCATGGGAATGTTCGGCATGAGTCACACTATGGGCCGATGGTCACGCCTGCAAATGTATAGATTTTTCCTGTAGCCTACTATTTAGCGGTATTTCGCAGGTTTAACGAAAATGACAAATGTTCCGTTGTCGGTAACGTTTTCCGTAGGTTACTTATTTCCTAAATGAAGGACAAAAGTGCCAACAAGTTTCGCAAGAAAAAAACACTCCTTTATGCAAATGTTAATATTTGTCCATCCCACCCACTGTTATTGCAGGTAGACTACTGCAGCGTTCAAAACAACTGGAAACTCGGAAATCTCTGACTTCAGTGCGTTCAAGACAACTGGTAAATCGGCAAAAAAAACTAGCTCCGACTGGGAAAAGTCGTTTTGAAATGTCATCCAACTCGGAATTCCAATTCGAAAACTCGGGCATCTTTCTGGAGCTTCTTTAAAAAAAAAAATGTAAATATTTTTTATATATATATATATATATTTTTTTTATTAACAACAAATCAATACATAAAGCACATGAGGGAACACAAGCATACATAGATTACAAACAATGGACAATCGAGCTAGGGGGTACAATATCACATTACAATTACACAAGGACCTTAAGGGACATGCATATACTTACAATTCTAACAGTTTTTTTGTTAGTAGAGCATTTAACCGTCTTAAAATACAGTTCAATTTCTTTTTGTAGGGTACGAAAATATGGTTTTCTGTTTGTAAATTTACATTTGTGTATATGAAATTTGGCCAAAAGAATAATGAAATTAATTACATAAAAATGATTCCGCTTATTTCTATTGTATGTAAAGAATCCAAACAGTACATCTCTCCACAATAGTGTAAAATCTTCATAAATGTGTTCAATTATAAACCTACTGATGTCTTGCCACAGTTCTTTCTGGAGCTTCTACTTTCCGACGTGAGGGTCACTGACGTCATGATTTGACCTAGTTTTCCACCCGAGTACCCAGTAGTCTTGGCTAAAACAGAACTAAAGTCTCGCGTAATTGGTCTGCAGCCACATCTATCTAGTCTGTCCAGGAGAGAGTACAGGAGACTAATTTACTTCAGGTAAAAGTAATGCTATTCTGTAAGGGTCTAAATTGTGTGCAAATTATCAGTAGGCTAGAGACTAGTATGATATAAACAATTGTCAGTGTTATGGCACATGTAATAATGCAATGTGCGTTATGTGCTGACCAGAACAATTATTTATGGAACTATATATTTTATCAACAACTTGTTGATAAAATAGGTGGGGAGCAGATGGACAGACAGACAAAAAGACAGACAGACAAAAAACAGAAAGACATTGGCAAGATAGGGCCATTTCAACCATAAAATACCTAAATAAATGTGAATATTTGAGTGCTTCATTTTGAGTATGATGCTTGCAGTAATATAGAAGACGGGTAACTGAAGCGAGTAGGCCTATTGTTTCCTGCGAGCAGCGGTAATGTTGTCGGCTACAGTAGATGCAATGTTATCTGAACGAGAAATAGTTACGTTGTCAGTGTCACATATTTTGGACCTCATATTCAAAATACCGAAGAGTACCATGTGATATTGTACCTGGAACAGCGGTTGCTGTGGAATAACTAGTTTGCACGTTAGTGGTTATTATTATAATGGAGCTCATTGCTGTCTAGACTATATTGAGTGTCATGTGTTGCAACGTGGTCTCAGAGCATTTCAAATGATTCTGTATGTCAATCCGAGACACTCTATTTCGTATGATATGTTACGAATTTGCAACACGCATGATATGTTACGAATTCCAATTTGTTGTGGCTAACAACAAAATGCTAACAATAGCTAGCTCTAGGGGTTAGGAGTAAGGTTAAATGGTAAGTTTAGGGTTGGGGCAGGGTTAGCTAAAAGGGTTAAGGTTAGGGTTATGTGAAGGGTTAGCTAACATGCTACGTGGTTGCAAAGTAGCAAAAAGAGTAGTAAGTAGTTGCATAGTTGCTAATTAGCTAAAGTTGTCTACAATGAGATTCGAACACGCAATTTTTGGGTTTGATAGACGTTTGCATAATAAGTAACCAATTTTATGTAACCATACCAAATGTAACATATCATACTAATTTGTGAGTTCCGGATTTACATGTACTATGTTACGTCGAGTCTACGTGCCCAGTGTTGAAGACAGACAGGCTAAACTATAGTTTATGACCTCCTGTCAATTTCCCATCTATCATCTATGCAGATGATTCTGCACTGTTGGTTTCCCACCCAGAGCGACGTGGTTGAGAAACCCTCAGGGCTGTACGTAAGATTTTTTTCATGTTATAATTTTACATTTGGTTTATTTACTAAATATTTATTTTTAACTCTATTTCTTGAACAGCATCGTTGGTTAAGGTCTTTTAAGTAAGAATTTTACGGTAAGGTCTACTACACCTGTTGTAGTCGGCGCATGTGACAAATAAAATTTGATTTGATTTGAAGAGAAAAACCTTGTCATGTTGTTTGTACACAAGATGGCGCTCTTGTTATATCTGTCTACACTTTCAGTTGAGGCCTAAAGAACTATAATCAAATGTTTTTGGTTATACTGAATAAAGTGGGATGACCCGAGGATTCAATTGTAATTCGATGTAGGATCTACTGTTATTATGTGTCAATGTTTTAATTGTATCTATCCTTTAACATTTCAATGCAAAAAAAAATCTGCAGGCTAAGCTATCGGTTATGGCCTACTGTCAATTTCCCGTCTACCGTGTCTACCCACCCGTAGGCTGCTATGGTGACCAGTGAGCTGAGATAAGGCGGGGTTTTACCGAGCAAAGAATTATAAATGACCTGGAGCCAGTGGGTTTGGCGATGAAGCGAGGGCCAGCCAACGAGAGCATACAGTTTGCAGTGGTGGGTAGTATATGGGGCTTTGGTGACAAAACGGATGGCACTGTGATAGACTACGTCCAATTTGCTGAGTTGAGTGTTGGAGGCTATTTTGTAAATGACATCGCCGAAGTCAAGGATTGGTAGGATAGTCAGTTTTAATGAGGGTATGTTCGGCAGCATGATTGAAGGAGGCTTTGTTGCGAAATAGGAAGCCGATTCTAGATTTAATTCTGGATTGGAGATGCTTAATGTGAGTCTAGAAGGAGAGTTTACAGTCTAACCAGACACCTAGGTATTTGTAGTTGCCACATATATTCTAAGTCAGAACCGCCCGAAGTAGTGATGCTGGCCAGGCGGGCAGGTGTGGGCAGAAGTATACAGAATGGTTTCGTCTGCGTAGAGGTGGATCAGAGAATCACCAGCATCAAGAGCGACATCGTTGATGTATACAGAGAAAAGAGTCGGCCTGAGAATTGAACCCTGTGGCACCCCCATAGAGATTGCCAGAGGTCCGGACAACAGGCCCTCCAATTTGACACACTGAACTCTGTCTGAGAAGTAGTTGGTGAACCAGGCGAGGCAGTCATTTGAGAAACCAAGGCTGATGAGTCTGCCAATAAGAATGTGGTGATTGACAGAGTCGAAAGCCTTGGCCAGGTCGATGAATACAGCTGCACAGTATTGTCTCTTATCAATGGCGGTTATGATATCATTTAGGACATTGAGCGTGGCTGAGGTGCACCCATGACTAGCTCAGAAACCAGATTGCATAGTGGAGAAGGTATGGGGAGATTCGAAATGGTCGGTGATCTGTCTGTTAACTTGGCTTTCGAAGACCTTAAAAAGGCAGGGTAGGATAGATATAGGTCTGTAGCAGTTTGGGTCTAGAGTGTCTCCTCCTTTGAAGAGGGGGATGACCTCGGCAGCTTTCCAATCTTTGGGGATCTCAGACGATACGAAAGAGTTTGAACAGGCTAGTAATAGGGGTTGCAACAATTTCAGCAGATACTTTTAGAAAGAGAGGTTCCAGATTGTCTAGCTGCGCTGATTTGTAGGGGTCCAGATTTTGCAGCTCTTTCAGAACATCAGCTATCTGGATTTGGGTGAAGGATAACTGGAGGAGGCTTGGGCATGTTGCAGTGGGGGGTACAGGGCTGTTGACCGGGGTAGGGGTAGCCAGGTGGAGAGCACGGCCAGCCGTAGAAAAATGCTTATTGAAATGCTCAATTATCGCGGATTTATCGCTGTTGACAGTGTTTTCTAGCCTCAGTGCAGTGGGCAGCTGGGAGGAGGTGCTCTTATTCTCCATAAACTTTACAGTGTCCCAGAACTTTTTGGAGTTTGTGGTACAGGATGCAAATTTCTGTTTGAAAAAGCTAGCCTTTGCTTTCCTAACTGATTGGTTCCTAACTTCCCTGACAAGTTGCATATCGCGGGGGCTATTCGATACTAATGCAGTACTCCACAGGATGTTTTCGTGCTGGTCAAGGGCAGTCAGGTCTGGAGTGAAGCAAGGGCTATATCTGTTCCTGGTTCTACATTTTTTTGAATGGAGCATGGTTATTTAAGATGGTGAGGAAGGAACTTTTAAAGAATAACCAGGCATCCTCTACTGATGGAATGAGGTCAATATCCTTCCAGGATACCCTGGCCAGGTCGATTAGAAAGGCCTGCTCGCTGAAATGTTTTAGGGAGCGTTTGACAGTGAAAGTCCTCAGTGCTGAACTTCTGAATGTCAGTAAATGGCTATATGACAATAAGCTGTCACTTTGCTTGGAAAAACAGAGTCCATCTTGTTTGGGTCTAAAGTGAAACGAAGGAAATCCCCTGACTTTAAGGTGGTAGTAGCTGACTTAGCAGAAGACTGCATAAGACTGTTAATTATCTTGGACGTGTGCTAGATACCCATCTGACAACAAGGGAGAGGATGGCACAAAAAGTTTTCTCCAAAGTGAACCATAAAATTAGGTTTCTGGATAAGTGCAATGGGGTCATTGGCAACGGCTCTTGTTCAGTGCCACTTTGACTATTCGTGCTCTTCCTGGTACAATAGTGCCCCCAAGATAATAAAAAATAAATTGCAGACATCTCAGAGCAAATTACTCAGGATTATTCTTAAAATTCCAGCACTTCCACATCTTGACCATTCCCACTTTGAAAGCCTTAGATGCCTCAAAGGGGAGGAGAGTCTCAGAATAAATTGTGTCCTGTGAATAAGATTGTTAAGAGGATTTTTTCCTTAATTTAACTATGCAAGTCAGTTAAGAACAAATTCTTATTTTCAATGACAGCCTAGGAACAGTGGGTTAACTGCCTTGTTCAGGGGCAGAACGACAGATTGTTACCTTGTCAGTTCTGGGATTCAATCTTGCAACCTTTCGGTTACTAGTCCAACGCTCTAACCACTAGGCTACCTGCCACCCCATGGTCTCCAGGTATGGTCCCCGGGTACCTATGTACTACTTTAACTTGGTACTGGATAACCTAAACTATTCCACTTGAAGGAGTGAACAAACGTAGTTTGTTTTAGATTTAAAAGTGGTATGGGGAAATAAACTTTTTATACTCAGCTGTCATTCTTTGAAATAGTCTTCCAAAGGATTTGAAACGTATAAAACCTCCATAGCAATTTTTTTTTTATTGCTAAATAATAGTATGTCCCAAAAGTTAGTCGTAAGACTGTAGGATGTGGCTGAGAAGGAAATGCCTGTTTATTTACAAGAGTTTATTTACAAGAGTGTGCAAAGCAGTCATCAAGGCAAAAGGTGGCTACTTTGAAGAATCTCAAATATAAAATATATATATATTTATATAATATATATATTTTAATATTTTAAAATATATACTTTTTTGTTACTACATGATTCCATATGTTATATTTAATAGTTTTGATGTCTTCACTGTTATTCTACAATGTAGAAAATAGTAAAAATAAAGAAAACCCTTGAATGAGTAAGTGTCCAAACTTTTGACTGGTACTGTATATATATATATTTTTCTCTCTTTTTTTCTTCTAAAAAATATATATTTTCCTTTATTATTTTCCCATAACCCTAACACCCATCCCCTAATTGAAGTGAACTTATCGGCAGCAGCACTTCTACTTCCAGTTTATACATACTATATATAAAAAGGCCATTCTTGAACATGGAGTACTGCCTTAATGTTTCTGGACCCCAGGAAGAGTAGCTGCTACCTTGGCAGCCACTAATAGTGATCTGTAATAAATACAAATACCAAGCAGTGTTTTTATGTACTGAAGAAGTTCATTTCAAAGTTGTTATTAGACTTAGGACAGACTGAGTGGTTCTAGACAAAATGACTCCCCAAGTCCCGACATGTTCTGAGCCATTGATATGAAAAGTGATGGATTTTGGACATTACGAAAGTAACTTAAAGGAAATGGACATCCTAATTAGCCTACACGGTATATTTACAACTAGGCCAAACCCTGAGCAAAGTTTAGTTTTACCACTGATTATAAGCCACGATTACAACCAACCCGTAAACTTTTTACTATCCCAGAACTTATTGTTAAACTACTGATTATAAAACATCTCTGAGTCAAACATTAGATGCTTTATGCAAAACCTTGTGTGATATGTGATAACAATTGTGTCTAAAATTGTAGTGTCAAGAAATATTTAGCTGCTTTCCTAATTAAATATCTTCTGAAGGGAGGAATCTGAAGGTCTGTTGTAACATACTGAAGAATTACATTTCAGAGTTGTTATTAGACTTTGGAAAGACTGACTGGCTTTAGTGTTCAGAAAAAAATGACTCCCCAAGCCGCTTCATGTTTTTGGTATAGTTGTTAAAGTTAGATTCACTTAAGGTTAGTGCTATGTGGGATCCTTGGGACATTCAAAGGCCAAAGTTGAATATGAAGCCACTGTCTGTCAACAGTATCTGTCAGCCGACTCCGCCCATTGAAATGTTTAATACGCCATTAACATAGGAAGATCAGGGGGACTAAGGGTGCTGAAGAACTGAGTTCAGTGAGTATGAGTAAATAGTTTTTTGAGGTTGAAATTGTTATTGTGTTGTTGCACATAGAGCATTAATGTATTATGTTTGTGTTGTCTAGGTAGCCTTCCTGATTGAGAGATCTCTCTGAGCAGCATAGTCTTAAAGAGACATTCGATGATATGGAGCTTGAGGGAGACCCTGAAGTCGTGAGTAGGAGGTGAGTCAGAGAGAGGGGCTGTCCATAATAGAGCAATAACAACACTTCTTCTGTTTGATTTTATTAGAGGATGTTTTAAGCTATTGATTTTAAGAGACTAGATTTTTGATGCTACAAAAGCAACGTAAAGAAACACAACGTCCTAACTATCCTACATGGTAAATGTACAATACTGTATGTGTCCTACACTGAACTATGCTGCTGGAATCTGGGGTTTTAAAGAATTTAAAACAGCTAACTCTACAAAAAAAAGAGCCATACAATGTTTTCTGGGAAGTGTATAAGTTTGCCTCAAGCCTTGCTATTCAAGGAGACATGGGATGAGACCTGTGAAAAAAGGAAGAAGGTTAAATGATTAGGTTATGGAACCGTCTTGTCAATATATCAGAGGACAGAATAACAAAAACCTTTTTAAACTGAGATAAAACACACAACTACCACTGGAGAAAGGAAGTCAATTACATATTCAAGAAAGCTGATCTACAACACATATTTAGAAACAAGTTAAGATGCAATATCAACCTGATCAAACACAAGTTAACCCTTAGCTACAAAGACAAATGTTCAACTGAAAAATGGCTAAAACCAAAACTCTAAACTTACAACCAGATCAAAAACAGCTACGATCCAGAACCTTATGTCACCTATCACCTAACCAGAAACCAAAAGTCCTTGTGTGCCCAGTTGAGAACCGGGATAGTGCCTCTGGCAATTGAAGTAGGTAGGTTCAATGCCTTAGATGAGGGAGAGTGACGATGTACTGTCTGTGGTTTAAGGGGGGTTGAGAATAAACTGCACCTCTTAGTTTATTGTACTTTATATGATGATTTAAGAGCTATACTGTTCGACCAAATGTTGCATAGAAAACATGAACTCTTCTGGAGTAAAGATGAAGAAAAACTTAAATGGCTATTTAGGAAATAAATATTCCTGGTTGCAAATTTTATTTCCAAAGCTTGGAAGATGCAACTAGATAAGTTGAATACTTGAAAGGTTGTTTTCTCAATAGTTTTTCACTGCCGTATGAACGTATGTTTATATATCTATACAGTTGAAGTGAGAAGTTTACATACACTTAGTTTGGGAGTCATTGAAACTCATTTTTCAACCACTCCACAAATTTCTTGTTAACAAACTATAGTTCTGGCAAGTCGGTTAGGACATTTACTTTGTGCACGACACAAGTCATTTTTCAAACCATTTTTTACAGACAGATTATTTAATTTATAATTCACTGTATTACAATTCCAGTGGGTCAGAAGTTTACATACACTAAATTGAATGTGCCTTTAAACAGCTTGGAAAATTCCAGAAAATGATGGCATGGCTTTAGAAGCTTCTGATAGGCTAATTGACATAATTTGAGTCAATGGGAGGTGTATCTGTGGATGCATTTCAAGGCCTACCTTCAAACCCAGTGCCTCTTTGCTTGACATCATGGGAAAATCAAAAGAAATCAGCCAATACCTCAGAAAGAAAATTGTAGACCTCCACAAGTCTGGTTCATCCTTGGGAGCAATTTCCAAATGCCTGAAGGTACCACGTTCATCTGTACAAACAATAGTATGCAAGTATAAACACCATGGGAACACGCAGCCACCATACCGCTCAGGAAGGAGATGCGTTCTGTCTCCTAGAGATGAACGTACTTTGGTGCGAAAAGTGCAAATCAATCCCAGAACAACAGCAAAGGACCTTGTGAAGATGCTGGAGGAAACAGGTACAAAAGTATCTATATCTACAGTAAAAAGAGTCCTATATCGACATAACCTGAAAGGCCACTCAGCAAGGAAAAACCACTGCTCCAAAACTGCCATAAAAAAGCCAGACTATGGTTTGCAACTGCACATGGGGACAAAAAAATGTCCTCTGGTCTGATGAAACAAAAATAGAACTATTTGGCCATAATGATCATTGTTATGTTTGGAGGAAAAAGGGGGATGCTTGCAAGCCGAAGAACACCATCCCAACTGTGAACCACGGGGGTGGCAGCATCATGTTGTGGGGATGGTTTGCTGCAGGAGGGACTGATGCACTTCACAAAATAGATGGCATAATGAGGTAGGAAAGTTATGTGGATATATTGATGCAACATCTCAAGACATTAGTCAGGAAGTTAAAGCTTGGTCGCAAATGGCTCTTCCAAATGGACAATGGCCCCAAGCATACTTCCAAAGTTGTGGCAAAATGACTGAAGGACAACAAAGTCAAGATATTGGAGTAGCCATCACAAAACCCTGACCTCAATCCTATAGAAAATTTGTGGGCAGAACAGAAAAGGCGTGTGTGAGAAAGGAGGCCTACAAACCTGACTCAGTTACACCAGCTCTCAGGAGGAATGGGCCAAAATTCACCCAACTTATTGTGGGAAGCTTGTGGAAGGCTACCTGAAACATTTGACCCAAGTTAAACCATTTAAAGGCAATATTACCAAATACTAATTGAGTGTATGTAAACTTCTGACCCACTGGGCATGTGATGAAAGAAATAAAAGCTTAAATAAATCATTCTCTTTACTATTATTCTGACATTTCACATTCTTAAAATAAAGTGGTGATCCTTAGTGACCTAAAACAGGGAATCTTTACTAGGATTAAATGTCAGGAATTGTGAAAAACTGAGTTTAAATGTATTTGTCTAAAGTGTATGTAAACTTCAGACTTCAACTGAATATATATATATATGTATGTGTGTGTGTGTAAGTGTGCACATATAGACATAATTATTTTATTTAGCTACAGCAAATACAGTGTCTTATAAGCCCATGTGGGAGGGGCATCCTCTGGCAGGTAGCCTAGTGTTTAGAGCCAGAAACCAAAATGTTGCTGGATCGAATCCCCGAGCTGACAAGGTAAAAATCTGACGTTCTGCCCCTGAACAAGGCAGTTAACCCACTGTTCCCCGGTAGGCCGTCATTGTAAATAAGAATGTGTTCTTAACTGACTTGCCTAGTTAAATAAAGGTATATTTTTTATTTTTTAAATGCTGAAGATGCAATAATAAAATGTATCAATTAATCAAATCTATCAATCATGTACAACTATCTGAGGCTAAACCCTGAGCAAAGTTCAGTTTTACCACTGATTATAGTCCAGAATTACAACCAACCCATAAACCTTTACTATCCCAAAAATTCATGTTACACTACGGATTATAAAACATCTCTGAATCAAACATTAGTTGCTTAAAACAAAACCTTGTGATATGTGATAACAATATTGTCTGAATTGTAGTGTCAAGGAGGAGAGAGTTGAGTCACCTGGTCTCAGCTGCCTGTCTATGAAGAGTAACAGTTCAATGTTTGAACCCATTCACTTCAGAGGAGAAACCATGCCCCCGGATCTAAGGTGAGAGGTTTGAAAAAGGCCAGACTGCAACACTACATAGTTTCAGCCCGGTCGCACCAACTAGATATAGGATAGTACACGTTTTTTGAGCACAAATGGTCTGTTCACACCAAAATAATACAATCAGCTCTATCATATGAATCCGCATCATGTGACATGGAGGAACGTATCATGTCATGTGATATGGAGGAACATATCATGTGACATGGGCTGCATTACGAACACGCAAAACCCTCTCCCCTCAGTCCTCAAATTAAGTGGTTACTTCTGATGACGTATCATAACATATAATGAGTTGACAGTTGCAGGGCAAGGAGCGAGGGAAGAATTAATTCATTTTAAATGGACCACCCTTGCCCGGAAATTTGTCACTTGTTCATCCTACAGTTGTGTTTTCAGTTATCATGGAAAAAACGATAGCTGTTGTGTGTGTTTATATGCGCTACAGTCAATTATGATTGCTTTTCATATCTAGGCTGGAAGACAAAGCATCCGCAGACATCGAATACTAGCCATCCAAACGATATCGGGTCAAATGGAAAATTACAACGTATAAGTGTGATGTTAGGGAAAGTTATATGAGCTAGCTAACGTTTCCAAAAGCTAACCAAACAAAAACATCATTACTTTTACGATAGGTGTTTGTGCCGTCATCAGGAGCACAATTTCTGACTGTTTTTGCTTACATTTGTATGTTGACCTCTCCATATTGATGTTGGTTTTAAGTTTCGGATGACTTTTCTTAGCGGATGTACAATCATCGCAAATTGAATTATGGGGCGTTTCAGGACAGCACACTCGATCACAAACGAGGGCTGAGGGGCTTACGTTGCCAACTTCCTTTGCTTGGCTAATTCTTTGGACTGATGCCAAAGATGGCCGCGTGAGTTTCCCAAAGGGCATAAAGTGAGGGTGTCTTTTACGTGTTTGAAACGCAGCCATAGAGGAACGTATCATATCATGTGACATGGAGGATCGTATCACACCATGTGACACGGAAGAACCTAAAAATATATAATATAATGTTAATTGGTGCGACCAGGTTGACCGTTTTGAAGGAAGGCAATACACAGTTAAGTCTGTCTGTCTGTCTGTCTGTCTGTCTGTCTGTCTGTCTGTCTGTCTGTCTGTCTGTCTGTCTGTCTCTCTCTCTCTCTCTCTCTCTCTTCTCTCTCTTCTCTCTCTAGTTTGCTGACTGTACATCATTTCAGATGTGATGAGGAACCCGGTCTCCATTCCCTGTGGACACAGTTACTGCAGGCAGTGTATCAGCACACACTGGGCCCAGCCCGGCAGGAAACTATGTGTGCCCCCAGTGCAATAAGAGATTCAGAGCCAAGCCTGTGCTCTACACTAACGCAGCCTTGGCCAAGGTGCTCCACGAGCTCCAGCAGGCAGGCTTCAGTCCTGCCCTCCCTGCTCTGGGCTACGCTGGGCCCGTGGATGTGGCATGTGATATATGCTCTGGCCAGAAGCTGAGGGCGGTTAAGTCCTGTTTGACCTGCACTGTCTCCTACTGTGAGCCTCACGTCAGGCAGCACTACACCATCCCAGCTCTGCAGAGACACACCCTGGCCGATGTCATTGGATACGGTGGACACAAAGACCACCATGGTAACACTGGAAAGACAGAGAGAATCAAAGAGGTACTGTCATTAGAAATATAATATTAGACATGACTACAAGCACTTATCTGGGTTGTTCCACCAATAGAGTACTTTTTGGGTAGTGTAAATTTGGTCATTTAAATGTTTTTACATTTTAGCATTCGGTCATAAAGGCACATGAATAACTTCAATAATCATGTTTTCCCATCACAAGAGGTGAAATAAATCAAATGACTATAGTAAGTGGCAAATAAAGTAACATGTTTGACCATAACAGGGTTGATGTTTTCATCTTAAATCGTCCATAAATCCACTTGTGACAGGGCCAGGGGTAAGGGAGAGGGCCAGGGGTAAGGGAGAGGGCCAGGGGAAAGGGAGAGGGCCAGGGGTAAGGGAGAGGGCCAGGGGTAAGGGAGAGGGCCAGGGGTAAGGGAGAGGGGTAAGGGAGAGGGCCAGGGGTAAGGGAGAGGGCCAGGCGTAAGGGAGAGGGCCAGGGGTAAGGGAGAGGGCCAGGGGTAAGGGAGAGGGCCAGGGGTAAGGGAGAGGGCCAGGGGTAAGGGAGAGGGCCAGGGGTAAGGGAGAGGGGTAAGGAGAGGGCCAGGGGTAAGGGAGAGGGCCAGGGGTAGGGGAGAGGGCCAGGGGTAAGGGAGAGGGCCAGGGGTAAGGGAGAGGGCCAGGGGTAAGGGAGAGGGCCAGGGGTAAGGGAGAGGGGTAAGGGAGAGGGGTAAGGGGTAGGGGAGAGGGCCAGGGGTAAGGGAGAGGGCCAGGGGTAAGGGAGAGGGCCAGGGGTAAGGGAGAGGGCCAGGGGTAAGGGAGAGGGGTAAGGGAGAGGGCCAGGGGTAGGGGAGAGGGCCAGGGGTAGGGGAGAGGGGTAAGGGAGAGGGCCAGGGTTAAGGGAGAGGGGTAAGGGAGAGGGCCAGGGGTAAGGGTGAGAGCCAGGGGTAAGGGAGAGGGAGAGGGAGAGGGGTAAGGGAGAGGGCCCAGGGTAAGGGAGAGGGAGAGGGGTAACGGAGAGGTGCAAGTTTAGTCATTTTTTACCTTCATACTGGCTTCACATGCTCGTGGAAAATAGGAAACTGGGAAGTGGAAAGTACGACATGATAGTGTTCAAATTATGTTGAAGTCATAACAATTATTTAACCAATACAATTCTAGCTTGCTTGATAAGCTAGCTAACAATCCTAATAATAAAGTTAGCTAGCTTGCTTAACATTGACAATATGGTCAGACTAGCTACATCAAAATATTGACATGGTTGTAATGGTCAAAATCTGATTTGTCATCTTTTGGTTGAAAAAGTGAAAGGTCGGTGGTGAAAAGTCACAACTCGGATAACAACATTTTCCCACTTGTAATTCCGACATGGAGGGTTGTTCAAGTGAACTTTCCCACTGGGAAGTAGGAGCTCCGATAGCACGTGAATGTGGCATCAGCATTACTCCTGTCACAGGCGTCCTCCTCTTCATCTGAAGAGGAGAGGCGAGAAGGATCGGAGGACAAAAATGCGGCGTGGTATGTGTTCATGATGAAATTTAATAAAGAAAACACTGAACCACACTATACAAAACAATAAACAAATAACGACCGTGAAGCTAAATGAGAACTGTGATGACACAAGCAATCAACATAGACAATCACCCACAAACAAACAGTAAAACCCAGGCTACCTAAGTATGATTCTCAATCAGAGATAACTAATGACACCTGCCTCTGATTGAGAACCGTACTCGGCCGAAACATAGAAATCCCAAAATCATAGAAAAACAAACATAGACTGCCCACCCCAACTCACGCCCTGACCATACTAAATAATGACAAAAACAACAGAAATAATGGTCAGAACGTGACAACTCCGTCATATAGTATTCTTTCTAACAAAGATATCAACATATATTTTAGGATGTTGTGGACCCCTGGAAATAATCAGAATTAATGTAAACATTATGGTTTTAAAAACATAGCTTGTCCAAAAAAGTGGTCTCTTGGGGTAAGCCTCTGGACATAAGAAGTTAACCTCTTAAGAATCCAACTCTTTTTTTCAATTTTCACCTAAAATGACATACCCAAATCTAACTGCCTGTAACTCAGGCCCTGAAGCAAGGATGGGCATATTATTGGTACTATTTCAAAGGAAACACTTTAAAGGTTGTGGAAATGTGAAAGGAATGTAGGAGAATATAACATAATAGATCTGGTAAAAAGATGATACAAAGAAAGAAACAAACGTTCTTTTGTATTTGTTTTGTACCATCATCTTTGAAATGCAAGAGGAAGTTATTCCAGCCCAGCTGCAATTTAGATTTTGGCCAATATATGTGCAAAGTTTTAGACTGATCCAATGAACCATTGCGTTTCAGTAAAAGGATTTGTATCAATACTGCCCACATGTGCCTAATTTGTTTATTAATAACTTTTCAAGTTTAAAACTGTGCACTCTCCTCAAGCAATAGCATGGTATTATTTCACTGTAATAGCTACTGTAAATTGGACAGTGCAGTTCGATTAACAAGAATTTAAGCTTTCTGACAATATCAGATATGTCTTTGTCCTGGGAAATTCTCTTGTTACTTACACTTTTAACATAGGCCCTGTTGTTACCTCATATTCCAGCGATAATGCCTTGCATTACGCCTGGGAAGAAAACACACAACTTGCCGTTGGCTCAACTTACACCAAGGCAAACATTTTGACAATATTAGCCCACACAGCTACAAGGATGCACTTTCATGCTAGGTTTAGGACCTAATTTTAAGCTTATATAGACCCCAACTGATGTATAGAACAATCTTAATAAAATGATCTACTTTGGTTTAGATACAAATATCATGAAACCTACAACGCAAACCTATAACTCTATAATTTTCCACCCCAAAACACCAGAAAATTGACAAAATGAGTGGAAATATCTCACATGCTTTTACATTATGATTGGACTATTATGTGTTCTATGTTTCTTTTGAAAAAATAATTTAAAAATTGTTTCACTATATTAAAACGAGAATGTAGTTCATTGTAGTTCACACATGGAATAAATAATAATAATAACCAGAAATGACTTCAAAGCAACAAAATAACTTTACAATGAGAAATTGAGAAATGTTGTGATTTCATTGGGTAAGAATCTTCCTAGAAGTCAGAAAAACCCCGCAGATTTTTTTTGCACTTTCGCAAGTCTTTATTCATAAAAATCTGATTTATTGAATTTTCCATGCAGTCTTCATTATTTTATATGCACTTCATTTAATATAACAGGCTTTTAAAATTAGATATTTGTGCACAATCTCTACTTAAAACATCAAAGAGAGAAAAAACGTACTCTATTCGTGGAACGACCCAACTATTGTTGATATAATGAGACTTACTGTGTGTGTGTCCTGTTTACTCTTCAGGAGAGGAATAATGAGAATGAGGTGGAGGGGAGCGTCTCTAAAAAGATGAAGATGGGGGAAGAAGATTCTGAGCTGAAGAAAATCATCTCTGAGCTGAAGAAGGAGAATTCAGTATTAAAACAAGAGGCAATTGAGAAACAACGGATGGACATCAGAACTGCTGACCTGTATAAGACCATCAACAAACTCCGCTCAGACCTTCAACAGAAAGCAGCTGAGACTGAGAGAGGAAACCTGGAGAATATTACAGCTGGTCAGTGTTAGGGTTGAATATTTTACCGGTATTTTACAAATGTTTAATTCTGAGAATAAATCACTTTTCTCCTGGGTAACCCGGTATTTCACGCCAAAAATGTGATTCAAAAGCATTGTAAAGCATATACTCGACCATGGAAACCCATTTCATGAAGCTCCCGACAAACAGTTATTGTGCCGACATTGCTTCCAGAGGCTGTTTGGAACTTGTTGCAACCGAGGACAGGCGATTTCAGCACTTGGCTGTCCTGTTCTGTGAGCTTGTGTGGCCTACCACTTCGCGCTGAGCCTGTGCTGCTCCTAGACATTGCCACTTCACAATAATAGCACGTACAGTTGACCAGGCAGCTCTAGCAGGGCATAACTTTGATGAACTGACTTGTTGGAAAGGTGCCATCCTATGACAGTGCCACGTTGAAAGTCACTGAGCTCTTCAGTACGGGCCATTCTACTACCAATGTTCATCTACAGAGATTGCATGGCTGTGTGCACGATTTTATACACCTGGCAGCAATGGGTGTGGCTGAAATAGGTGAATCCACTCATTTGAATGGGTGTCCACATCCTTATGGCCATTTAGTGTATTTCCCCAAATGTTATTGGCCTACCTCTTTCTCTCTCTGTTGTTGCTTCATTAATTAATCGCTTTCAACAGTTACATTTCACACGTTTCGTTGTCCTTATCTTAATCATTCTTGAATAATATAAGAATTAGATGCAGAAGGCTTTCACTTCTCTTCACGAAGATTGTATGGTTATGGATCTGAATAAATAACTGCTATAACCTACCGCATTTGCTCTTCTATCAATTGGCTGCAGTATTTAACATTCAGCAAACAAGAGCTTGTGTCCCTCTTTGAATAGTCTTTTGGTATTAGAAATGTAAAAAAAAAAAATGTCCAGCTGCCTATTCTAGTCTTGCTTTTCCTGCATGGGACTCCAAGAGCCAAGGAGCGTTTTTTTAAGGAGAGAGGCCAGCGGAGCACAGGTGTCTGGGTATTGAGCAAGAGACAGAGTCTATTGCTCAAGATGATGGGTTATTATAACCCATCATTAATTAATTAAATATAAGGCTATTTGAATTTAATACCTGAAAGAGGTAGGCTCGGACATCTACAGTGCAATCAGGAAAGTATTCAGACCCCTTGACTTTTTCCACATTTTGTTACCAGCCTTATTCTAAAATTGATTAAATAGTTTCCCCCCTTAATCTACACACAATAACCCATAATGACAAAGCAAAAACAGGTTTAGACATCTTTGCAAATTTCTTTAAAAGAAAAATATGACATTTTCATAAGAATTCAGACCCTTTACTCAGTACTTTGTTGAAACACCTTTGGCAGCGATTACAGCCTCGCGTCTTCTTGGGTATGACGCTGCAAGCTTGGCATACCTGTATTTGGGGAGTTTCTCCCATTCTTCTCTGCAGATAATCTCAAACTCTGTCAAGTTGGATGGGGAGTGTCGCTGCACAGTTATTTTCAGATCTCCCCAGAGATGTTCAATCACGTTCAAGTCCAGGCTCTGGCTGGGCTACTCAGAGACTTGTCCCGAAGCCACTCCTGCATTGTCTTGGCTGTGTGCTTAGGGTCGTTGTCCTGTTGGAAGGTAAACCTTTGCCCCAGTCTGAGGTACTGAGTGCTCTGGAGTAGGTTTTAATCAAGGATCTCTCTGTACTTTGCTCCGTTCATCTTTCCCTCGATCCTGACAAGTCTCCCAGTTCCTGCTGCTGAAAACATCCCCACAGCATGATGCTACCGCCACCATACTTCACCGTAGGGATGGTGCCAAGTTTCCTCCAGACATGATGCTTGGCATTCAGGCCAAAGAGTTCAATCTTTATTTCACCAGATCAGAGAATCTTGTATCTCATGGTCTGAGAGTCCTTTAGGTGCCTTTTGGCAAACTTCAAGCTGGCTGTCATGAGCCTTTTACTGAGAAGTGGCTTCTGCCTGGCCACGCTACCATAAAGGCTTGATTGGTGGAGTGCTGCAGAGATGGTTGTCCTTCTGGAAGGTTCTCCCATTTCCACAGAGGAACTCTGGAGCTCTGTCAGAGTGACCATCGGGTTCTTGGTCACCTCCCTGACCAAAAGGCCTTTCTCCCCATATTGCTCAGTTTGGCTGGGAGGCCAGCTCTAGGAAGAGTCTTGGCCTCCATTATTCAATTCAAGAATGATTGAGGCCACTATATTCTTGAGGACGTTCAATGCTGCAGACATTTTTTGGTACCCTTCCCCAGATCTGTGCCAAGACACCATCCTGTCTCGGAGCTCTACAGACAATTCCTTAGACTTCATGGCTTGTTTTTTTCTCTGACATGCACTGTCAACTATGGGACCTTATATAGACAGGTGTGTGCCTCTCCAAATCATGTCCAATCAATTGAATTTACCTCAGGTGGACTCCAATCATGTTGTAGAAACATCTAAAGGATGATCAATGGAAACACGATGCACCTGATCTCAATTTCGATTCTTATAGTAAAGGGTCTGAGTACTTATGTAAATAAGTTTGTAAAAATGTCTAAACCTGTTTTCGCTTTGTCATCATGGGGTATTGTGTGTAGATTGATGAGAGAAAAAAGGGATTTAGTCCATTTTAGAATATGGCTGTAACGTAACAACATTTGGAAATATTCAAGGGGTCTTAATACTTTCCAAATGCAATGTATAGAGATATATATCAATCTACAACAGTATTATCTATTTTGGATGCAATTTGAATGGATTTGATAGAGAGAGAAAGATGCTGAGATGGGTTGTCTGTCCCCACCCTGAGCGTTGATGATTCATCATGCAGAGGCCATAGAGAAGCCAGAGTTAGACATGGCATATATTTAACAGTTCCATTCCATGCTGTTCATATAAATCATTTATTATAATTTTACGGGTTTCTCACAGTTATTTTTCCCAGGAAAAGGGAGTGGTTTTAGGCAGCAAATCCCAGTAAATCTCGGTGTCTCCCGCAATCAACTCTAGTCAGTGTGACTATGATCCTATCAGAATGACAGTTATATATTTCTGAAGTAAATAAGATAGTATTATCAACATGTCTCTTTGTGTGGACTATTGTCTCATATATCTTACTGTTCTCTCCCATGTGGTCTCTCAGGCTGGGTGGAGGTGCCAGCTCTGGGTCGGCCCATTCACCCTGGAATGCTGTATGACTGTTGCTCTGAGTCCTTCACTCCAGGTAACTCTACATTTAAGTGATATCTGCACCGATTATGTTCAGAATTATTACGTGTTTATAGGGATAGTGGAATGGATGAGAATAATATAAATGTCTTGGAGAATATGGAATTATATTAAATTATAATACTGTACATGACATTTTCACTCCATTCAGACTTCTTGTGTGACTCAGACAATAAGATAAAAAGGAAAATATCCCTGCCGTTCCCATTCACTGAGACCAAGGTAATAGAGACAGACTCTCTGCAGGAGAGGTTCAGAGCTCTGGGACTGGATCAGCCAATCAGAACCAGTTTCCTGTCTGGACTGGTGGATGTGGGAGGAGCTGCAGAGTATCTAAACCATCCTCTCCTGCACAAAGGGGACTATGTGACTCTGCACTACAAGAGAACCACCCGACTGGATCAGTTGACTTTCTTCCTGTTAGAGAAGGTGAGGTGTCCTGAAGTGATTCAGCAGCAAACATCCACACACATGGTCATGGCTGTGACATATGGAACTCAGGCCTTTATCGTTTGTAAGACCAACAGAACATGGACCATGAGCAAAGTTATCAATAAACTGAAGAAAATGATCCAACTTCTCACAGCAGAGGACGGAGCTGCTCAACTAGCTACATCTTCTGGTCTCACCTGTACCTACTATGGAGATCTTGAGACAAATAGAGGTGATAGAGAGATAACTGATCTCAGTGAGTCCTTCCCTAAGCTGCTGGGTCTCAGTGGAGAGAAGGCTGTTCCTCTGAGAGTTTGGCTCTGCCCTCTGAAGAACCTGTACCCTGCAGCAACCTGTGTGAGGGAGATCAGTGAAGACCTGCAGTCCAGGGTAGAGAGAGAGATGGAACACTACAGATACACAGGCACAAGGTGTGAGGAGATGGTAAAGCATGAGTGGGTCAGTAAAGTTCAGGACCTGAAAGATAAATTGATCCGTTTTATAGATCTCATTCAACAGTACCTAGCTCAACTGCAGAAACTCATGGGTAGAATGTTGGTGTCTGTGAGGTCAGAAGTGCAGGAGGAGAAAGCTGTTGAAGAGGAGATGAAAGGTCATGATCTGTCCCCGTTCAGAATGGAAGCAACAGGACAGTGGCTGGATGACAAACAGGCTGAGCTGAAGTTCCTTGAATCTCTTGACTCTAAAATCAGATCTAAGATGGTGTCTACAGACCAGCTGCAAAAAGTCATTAGTAATTCAAAGACAGACACTGTGGTGTGTTTCACTCTCACCTCTCTGGGTGAAACAGACCTGTATCTCTCATCCAGCATCTTGACTCCCTACAGACATACTCACAGACCAGGCCTGGCCACCGCTACCAGCACACTCAACCCTGGTTCAAGTCTGAGGAGAACAAGAATAGAGTAACAACGGCAGCTAGAGCTTTTCTTGATTTCGTTAAGGTCACCAAGAAACTCAAGTTCGTTGCAACCTCCATTCCAAACGATTCCACTCCTGGAGCCTCCATCCGTCTCTACCAGGGAGGCAGGTTAGTGGACTCTGACTATGAAGCTGTGTCAAAGCCTGAGACTGTTAAGGTAGTAGACACAGAGCAGAGTAGTGTGACCCTCCTCTTATCCCCGTCAAAGACTGGACACACTGACAGGTTCAGAGTGGAGTACAGATCTGTCAGACCTGACCTGTTCTTTCTCCATGAGGAGAAGAACTGGAGAAGCATGACGACCGGAGAAAATGGGAAAGCCTTTGTGATATCAGGCCTGGAGAGAGATACACAGTACCAGATCAGACACAGAGCAGAGGACATGGCAGGAGTGACTAGTGAGTTCAGTGACATCACTGTGGCAGAGACTGGGTCAGGGTCTGAGCCTGGGCGTCCGGTAGTCCAGTCAGCAGACAGAAACTCGGTCACTCTGACCTGGAGAAGACCAGTGGAGGCTGCAAAGGGACGGCCTGTGCTCCACTACAGACTGGAGTACAGAGAGGAGGGACAGGACGAGTGGGTCATACTGCTAATAGACAGGGACGAGTGTGTGTACTCCCTAACCCCCACACACACCTCTTGCAGAGTCAGAGTGTGTGCCATCTATAGAGAGGGAGACATGAGTGAACCTAGCAAAGAAACAGTCATCCCACTGGCAGGTACGGCTATTTTGAGTATTATATTATTCATACTTCAGTATAACATGCGCCTGTTCCAAAATCTAGTAAACCATCATGTTGTATCTCAAATCAGATTTTTCCTTTCTAATCTATAGTGACATTTGTGATCGTGGTAATTGTTGTTCCTCTCCACAGCTGATGTGACTCTGGACCCTGATACAGCTCACTGTGAGTTGATCCTGTCTGATAATGGGAGGAGAATGACAGTAGGAAAAAATAGGAAGGTTCCTAATAATCCACAGAGATTTGATGGGTGGGCCTGTATCCTGGGAAAGGAGGGCTTCCGCTCTGGACGACACTTCTGGCACGTGGAGGTGAATATTGAGGTGGAGGCAAGTTGGGCTGTAGGAGTGACCAGGAGTCTGCTGAAAGGAAAGGATGGTTCTCTTTCTCACCAAATGAAGTTTACTGGTGTCTAAGTAAACCTTCTTGTAGTTCCACCCTATGTGTCTTCAAGACCAACCTCCCCTGGCCCTCTAACCTTAAAGTGTTGGATGTGTGTGTGGATATTGAGGAGAGGTGGGTCTCCTTCTACAACGCTGTGTCCAGGAGTCACGTTTACACCATCACTGACATGGTCTTCACTAAGGGAGAGAGGATCTACCCACTGTTTCGAACTTATGGAAGAGATAAAGGCCTTATGATCCAGGAGCTGAAATAGACTTCCAGGCATCATAAGAACCCTTGAACAGAAAAGTGGGCAGTCATCCAAAGAGCAGACAACATTAGAGGTTCAGAGTGCGTCCTAATTATCTCCCTTTGTCCCATAGTTTGCACTTGCTCACCCCCCTTCACTGATTTGAAAGAAAATGACTGGTATAAGAAATATGGTGGAAACTAACTCCCACTAGCACATGACACCACCGATCCAAAATATTAATGGGGAGTAATGAACGAGTGCACAGTTCAGGAGGAAGGGAGAGATTTTTGGGACACCGACTCAGCGTGTGCGACGTTCTGTTGCGGTTTAGGGAATTCCATAATCACACACCAGTGCTGTACCTCCCTCTCGTGGCTGGTGTCTGCAGCACATATGTCTGCCAATGTGTGAATAGATATCTCCAGGGGGTCAGCAACGGGCGCCAAAACAGCCCGCAGTGATGTCTTGGCCCCCCAAGTTTTTTCTTTTTAAGAATTGGGGGGGGGGGGGGGGTGTTGCTTACATAATGACAGCTTTGCACACAAAGCTGGTTGAGAGAATGCCAAGAGTGTGCAAAGCTGTCATCAAGGCAAAGGGTGGCTACTTTGAAGAATCTCAAATATAAAATATATTTTGATTTGTTTAACACTTTTTTGGTTACTACATGATTCCATATTTGTTATTTCATAGTTTTGATGTCTTCACTATTACTAGAAAATAGTAAAAATAAAGAAAAACCCTGGAATGAGTAGGTGTGTCCAAACTTTTGACTGATACTGTATAAATTCCAGTCGTACTTTATCAAAAGTTTTTTTCAAAGTCAGCTATGAATACCAGGCCTGGTTTCCCAGATGTAGTTTTCTATTGTTTCCAGTACTTGTCTTATATTATAGCCAATGTCTGATTAGGAGGAATAATATCCAACAATACTTTTTTCATTCTATGCGCTATGCATTTTGCTAGAATTTTTTGCATCACTAGACTGAAGTGTAAGTGGCCTACAGTTTTGTCAATGGATCTGTCACACCCTGATCCGTTTCACCTGTCCTCGTTATTGTCTCCACCCCATCCAGGTGTCGCTTGTTTTCCCCAGTGTATTTATCCCTGTGTTTCCTGTCTCTGTACCAGTGTATTTATCCCTGTGTTTCCTGTCTCTCTGTACCAGTGTATTTATCCCTGTGTTTCCTGTCTCTCTGTACCAGTGTATTTATCCCTGTGTTTCCTGTCTCTCTGTACCAGTGTATTTATCCCTGTGTTTCCTGTCTCTCTGTGCCAGTTGATTTTGTATGTTTCCAAGTCAACCAGCGGTCTTCCCGTTCTCCTGCTTTTTGCATTCTCCTTTTTCTAGTCCTCCCGGTTTTGACCCTTGCTTGTTTCTGGACTTTGTACCCGCCTGCCTGACCTGACCATGAGCCTGTCTGCCACTCTGTACCTCTTGAACTCTGATCTGGTTTGGACCTTTTTGCCTGTCCACGACCATTCTCTTGCCTAACCCTTTGGATTAATAAACATTGTAAGACTCCAATCTGCCTCCTGTGTCTGCATTTGGGTCTCACCTTGCGCCTTGATAGGATCCGGTTTCAGTAATTATGAAATAAGACCTTCTTGTTGAGTATCTAATAATCAACCATTTTTGTAGGAGTGGTTAAAACATGCTAATAACGGTCCTCTGAGTATATCAAAAAGGTTTACTATACCTCCACTGGTTTGCCATCCAACCCTGGTTTTCCCAGACTTAAAGGCTTTAATTGTATCAAGAAGTTATTCCTCTGTAATTTGTCCTTCACATGAGTCTCTGTACAGCTGTTCATTTTTACATAATTAATAGAAAAAAAATCCATACAATTATCTTTGGTTAGTGGAGATGGAGGAGACTGAAACAAAAACATATGCTTGAAGTACTTCCTCTTGTTGTGGGAAATTCTGATCACGTGAGCGTTAGACTTCTTCAATCAATGTATCTTTATTACATAATTATTGTTAAGCATACATTTAAACAAACAAAAGACATATTTCTGGTGCCTGACATTTCCTCCATGGTAAACAACCTTCATTTGAGTTGCTGAGTTTAATACCTTATTTATCAAAACACTGACTCTGGAAAATAATAAAAAACATACAATTAACATCACACACAAGTTAGTCTTCCCGATGGCACACATGTTCAAAGTGGATGGCCCTTGATAATGTCTTTCACACTGTCCTTTACAGTCCGTTATGACTTGTCCATTTGCCAACCAGTATACCAGCAACATGAAAGAAGTTTGCTCACTCCACGTGGACTTCTGTCACACTCCTGAGAGAAAAGGCATGAGAGCACAGGCAGTTGATAGCATCGACTGGATGCTGTGTACATGTTGCTGGCTCGGACTCAGGTCTCACGGTAGAAATGGTGAAGGACCATACTGAATGCCATTTTCTCCTCATTACTTCAGACGGTTAGAGGGGATTTAGGTTCACACTTTTCTCAGTCAAATTGTCCCTTTCATGCAACTAGATTTTTATTTATTTATTTTTTGATTGAACCTTTATTTAACTAGGCAAGTCAGTTAAGAACATATTCTTATTTACAATGACGGCCATCTGTGGTCCAAAGATACCATCTGAGGTCACCTTCACCATAACCTCGAGAGAGGACAGATCAGAACAACAGTTTAGTTTAGGGCATTTCTGAGTCAAGAAATCCAGACAAATGATTTACTGTATGTCAAGTTATTACTTCTACCAATATTCTTAATACACATTTCTAAGACACATGTCAAAGAGAATAGCTACATATACTCCCCCATCATATCGACGACCTCACTGCAGAGCTACAGGGAGGGAGTTAGGTGGCTAATTCTTAGGGAGAAATTTCGATCATCCAGCAGACCAAATCTGGTGAGATTCATATTAAAGCAAGACAGAAACTGTTAAGGGATTTTTTTTAATCAATAATGACTAATTATGTATACATTTCAATCAGGACTGACTAATCAGAATACTATTATGTTACTGTATATGTATGAATTTTCTTTTAATCCTAGTACTGAATATAATGTGTGTAAATATAATCAAGAATTAGAACAATGACTGTCTGTTCCTTGGTAGAAATGAATGAACTTATCGCTAGACTGGCTAGAATGCTTATCTACACAGGCAGACCTTGGCTCGGATCATAAATGATCTAAATTAGGAGAGACGATGTGGGAAGGCTTGAGAACTATACAGCCTTTGTACCAGGGTGAAGAAGAGACGGGACAGTTCGAAAACTAATGACGTCATTTTCAGTTTATAACCTGTGGTAAACTGTATCATGTTCAGTACTCTCGAGAATAAATGCTGCTGATTGATTTTGAGACTGGTCTCTGTCCATTTTATGCAAATAAGAGTCTTACAAATTCTTAGGAATTGACAGAGTGTTTAATTTTAATTAGGTATTAAAACATATAGGAATTTAATTCCTGTAACAGAAACAGAACCAGAACAAACAAAACAAACAGCCATACACTTCTGCATATATCCTTTGATACACTGCTTCTTTTTACAGGCAGGTATCAATCTGCATATTTAATCAAAAAGCCTTAAATTAAAATAATAAATAATAACAAATTGAGTTAGAGTTAATACCCTTGCATATGACCTTCAAATCATCAAATCAAATCACGTCAAATGTATTTATATAGCCCTTCTTACATCAGCTGATATCTCAAAGTGCTGTACAGAAACCCAGCCTAAAACCCCAAACACTAATCACTAATAACAAATCATCACCCAATGTCTCTCGCCTCTCCAGTGAGGGTGATCAAACCACACTAGAAAGTCTGGACAGAGGTCATTCATTCCCTTTCCCTTTCCTTTCCTTGTACCTCAGACTAATTCTTTTAAAACATTTTGTATACCAGGTTTACATTGGGTGTTTTCAGTACATTTCTTCTCAAAATAATTCACACGTTTAATTAAAACTCAGAAAAATAAAAACAGAAAAAAATGTAATTTGTGTACCCCTTAAGGTACATCCTCTCTAACCTGTGAAAACCACACAAAAACCAAATGAAAAGAAATCAAACACGGTATTAACACCACTAACAAATATTCATAACAGGTGTGTTGTGTGTGGGTGCTTGCGAACCGTAGTGTAAACCTAAAACACATCAGATGATAGTATCCCCTTGAGCAGAACACCTTCTAAAGTAAACAATCCCCAGAACCCTGACACCAATCTTATCATCTTAACCTGTTGCATTGATTTAGTCAAAATATACAACCTGTTGTTTAACAAATCTATTAGGACCTTCAAAAAGTTGGTTCTGTCTTATCATCTTAATATTCAATACTAAAACATTTACTTCAATCTACTTTAAATAGGGCGGCAGGGTAGCCTAGTGGTTAGAGCGTTGGACTAGTAACCGGAAGGTTGCAAGTTTAAATCCCCGAGCTGACAAGGTACAAATCTGTCGTTCTGCCCCTGAACAGGCAGTTAAACCGCTGTTCCTAAGCCGTCATTGAAAATAAGAATTTGTTCTTAACTGACTTGCCTAGTTAAATAAAGGTAAAAAAATCTAATTAAAATACTTGACACTGTTCCTCGTAATGGAAACAGATTATAATTTTAAATGACATAACCTTCTTTCATAAATTCAAACTATAACATTTAGTAATAATAATTAGAAATAGTCAAAGAGCGTCTCCCATTCAACTATTCATACCTCTGCTCCAAATGTCCCATTTTGGCCCTTACATCCTGTTTGAGTTCAGTGAGTACTACTCACTGTCACTCGCATCTTATCTATTTTGTCAGCCTCAAAGCTTAATCCTTCTATTCATCATTGAACCTTGTTTTGAAACCTCAGCTTCCTCAAACTTCACATGACTAACATATGGCATTAGAGTACTATCCTAAAAAATCACTAATAACATATTAGCATTCACATTGTGTCAACACTAAGTTTACATCAACACTCCTTATCAATGTCTACGTCACTGTCCCTTATCGTAAGATTTAGAAAACAAAAAAAACCAACATGATTATTCTCTCCTTATTAGAAGGCAATGTTTTGATTGTAATCTACCCTAACAATGTTACTCTATATTTATTACCAAACTCTGTTGGATATTCACTTTCTGCTTCACACTTCTTAAATGTCTGTTATTTTATGATTAACATGTAATGCGCCAAATTCATAAAATACCTCAGCCAATTCCTAAGGGAAAATATATATTTCGGGGGGAGCTAAAATAGTTCACAATACTAGAGCCTCTTACTGCCCACAATTCATTGCTGTTGTAGCCTTGTTTTATCATGCAATAATTAATACCCATGTTTAGTTATCAATTATGATCATGGTCACAGGTCTATCGCAATTGCCGATCGTCTGTTATTAGAATGCATTAGATTTAGGTAACTGTCCCTTCTGATTAGACTACAGGTAATATAACTTGCTGTTGTTGACAAGAATATATTCAGTTCATATCCATATGATTAATATTTGATTCAGTGATTTAAATTACGACCTCATTCTCAGTAGGCTACTCCAGCAGACCATTAGGCAACAAAAAAAGCATATTTCCCAAACCTATTTAAACATACAATGCAAAACCTTATTTTTATTGAATGATCGATAAACGGACCACACTGAACCTGCCAGAATACTTTTACACCCCTTGGGGAGGTCTAAATATGGAGTGCAAGTTCTATATTATTAGAATTTTTTACCATTGTTACTTTATCAAATCTCTAGTAATTGATTATACCCACATACAATTTATCATGTTTTCATATCCTCACAGAATCCCCATATAACGTTATAAATCAAAACTTGTTATCCAAATTTCAATCACTTATTATGCAAATTTCTATATATTTTTATCCAAATGTCAAATTATCCAAATTTCAATCTCTTATTACCCAAACTCCAGCTTAACACTTATTTCCACCCTCACACAACTCTCATATCACATTCACACAGTACTGTTCCCAAACATACTTAATCAATATTTTTATATTCCCATGCACGGATGACCCTGGTCCTCTGGAGTGGTCAGCAGACAAAGGTAATGATCGTGAATGTTGTTTGAAATTCTAATCAAGTGAGAGAGACTTTGTAATTTCTTCAAACAATTAACCTTTATTATCAATTTAAGAATTGCAATAATGGAGCTGGTCAACGAATCACCCATAGGTGAAAAATCCCTGCTTAGTCATGGTTGTTTCCCCTCCTCCACGGCAGATTGAGGCATCATAAGCTACCTTGTTTTCTTCTTGTGGTTCTGTGTACTTTCTCCACTTTCTGGAGGACCGAGTTTGGAAATCTGTGGAATTAGATTATGATAGCTAAGAAGATGGAGAAAATTCTGGCGTTTGAATGCAAATATGCTATTTGCATTGCTCGTTATAGCCTAATGTTAGCTAGCTAACATTGAACCTGGTTGGTTAGCTTCCTGCAGATTCATGCTGGGAAGTAACGTTATGAGTTGGAATTATGGTTAATTGTTTAGCTAGCTAAACAAGACTTCACTCTGCATGTAACTATTTCAATAGAATGTTTATGATGTCACTGCGACAACTGTCGATAGACGTAGCTGGTAAATTTGTTCTGGCTATCTACTGCGATTTCAGAACACTCTCGTCTGAGTGTGCCAGAGCACAGAATAATTGCCAAATTTACGAACGCTCTGGTTGAATATGGCCAGTGTCAATAAACGTTGGCAAAAAAGCATAATTAAATTGTTGCCAGCAGCACAGTTGCAGTCACCAACACTCTGGATAACATAACAGCCTAACCAGCTCTGCTAGGGCAAGTAAAATGGTCAGAGTGAGCCGTTCTCTCATTTGTGTCTGGAAGTTGCTAGCAAGCTAGCCAACATTAGCCAGTTAGCTTGAGTGCTTGACTGCTGTTGTTTGTTCAGAACGCTCGGTTCAACCATATTTTTCAGCCAGAGCGCCCAGTGTGCGTTCTGAAGCTTTACGAACGCCCAGAGCACAATCTGGCACTCCAGATTAAATTTACGAACACACCCGTAGTATAACCAGCCTTTAATCTAGAAATCTTTGGTTGTTTAGTCCATGGTCTCACGTTATTCCTTAAAGAGATGGGTGGGGCTAAAGCTTAAAAGGATGTGAACGATGCTGAATGGGTGTAGACAAAGAAAAGCTCTCTAGTAGGTACCAAAATATTAATGGGGCATTTTCTCAAAAGTGAGTTTACAAGTTTATCAACTTTCAAAGCAGAATTACTTTCCCATTGTTCCTCAACTGTAGTGTATGATATATGATTTTCTGGCTCTGAGTCCCTAATGTAAAAAACACAATTTCAAATTTTGCTCTATAAGACCGAAACGAGCCAGTCGGTCACATTTTGTTACAATACAGCCTTATTCTAAAATTAATTAAATCATTTTTCCACCTCATGAATTTACACACAATACCCCATAATGACAAAGTGAAAAACAGTTTTTTTTCTTTTTTCCTTTTTTTCCTTTTCTGAAAAAAAAAAATAAAAAAAATAAAAAAAAAAATATATATATATATATATATATATATAAAAAAGTAATCAGACCCTTTGCTATGAGACTAAATTGAGCTCAGGTGTATCCTGTTTCCATTGATCATCCTTGAGATGTTTCTACAACTTGACTGGAGTCTACCTGTGGTAAATTCAATTGATTGGAAATTATTTGGAAAGGCACACACCTGTAAGGTCCCACAGTGCATGTCAGAGGACAAATAAAAGCCATGAGGTCAAAGGAATTGTCCGTAGAGCTCCGAGACAGGATTGTGTTGAGGCACAGATCTGGGGAAGAGTACCAACACATTTCTGCAGCATTGAAGGTCCCCAAGAACACAGTGGTCACATAACAAATTGTGTGTATCTTAATTCCACAATTTACGAATAATATGCTTAGTAATGTAGGCAGTTGATGCGAAGGGTTGTTACCAACAGTATAACCAGTATCGCTATTACAAAGATTACATTTTTGGCAAGCAATTATTATTTTAGCAAACAATTATTGTGATTCATCCTATATTGTCCCCAACATCATTACCCCATAGCATATGTGGGATACACACACACACACACACACACTCATACACACTCAACCCCTTTTCCCCACAAACAACCACAAGCTCAGATGTTCAACAGTTGTTCCATCCCCGAGCCCAACTCAAGAAAGGACTTGATGTGTGAATGCATATACAGTTACAGTTGTTTGAGAAGGCATCCAAGTCCTAGCTGATAGAGATCAGATCTTTCCCCTTCCCCTGAAACACCCACACGCTGGTCCCCCGTTGTAACCATTTTCCCAAGCATCTCTGTGCAGTCAGAACTTTGATTATTTTGTGCCACCAGGGCCACAATACTATGCCCTCTCTCTGAATGTCCGAGTGTGACCCCTTCCCGATTGGTTACTGCAGCTAATGTTGCCAGCTCTGCCACTACCTGGGTGGGGGCACCCCACCGGAATCCCCACCGGCTAGGTACAAGGTCGTCAAGGTTCTCATTAGTAGCTTTGAGAAATTCCTTGTATATTATGCTCTCCCATCAGGGGGCTCTGGCTTTGTAGAACCAGCCCTGTCAGGCAGGATCAGAATCTTGAGGGGGTGGTGCTGCTTTAGTGGGTCTCTGACCGCATTTATCTTACTGTCTTGGCTGCGTGCCTACTCACAGTAGGCCTATAAAACAGATAAGGATGGGTCTTAGTGTGAGGGTCTCTCAGGTAGGTGTCTAGGGGATAGGGTTGGGGACTGTCTCATCATGATAGGACAATAAATAAATTAACTGTATTTATAATTTATTTAAAAATGTATATCCCATATCTGCACAGAATTGAAAGCTCTCTCTCATAACCCATGCTCGCAGACACACATGGGCTCTGGGATTTACAACCATTTGCCTTTTTCACTCACTTAACTCCACACTTTTCAGAACACAAAAACACACACCTCAGCTTTCATGCCAATACACCCACACACTGTTCCTTCTATGTCCTCTGTTTGCTGTGTTTTTATCTCTGCCATGTTGATTCTGAGTACTTTGTGTTCCAGTTCCTTATACAAGTTTTCTTTATTTACAGACAGCCTGTGGCAGACTCCAATACTCACACATCATTTACGAACAAAGCATGTGTTTAGTGAGTCCGCCAGATCAGAGGCAGCAGTGATGACAAGTAATGTTCTCTTGATAAGTGTGTGAAGTAGACCATTTTCCTGTCCTGCTAAAAATTCAAAATGTAACAAGTAATTTGGGGTGTCAGGAAAAATGCATGGAGTAGAAAGTACATACTTTTCTTTGGGAATGTAGTGTTGTAAATGTACTAAAGTAAATATAAATAGTAAAGTAAAGTACAGATAACCCAAAAAATGACTTAAGTAGTACTCTAAAGTATGTTTACCTAAGTACTTTACACCACTGCATACATGCCACAAACACCCTTTTGGCAAAAAGAAACAACAGATGTTTAAATATTTTATATTTTATATAATGAAGAATCCTTTCAGAGTTCTTGGACTTGACAGACTGGTTCTCGTGTTCAGACAAAATGACTCCTTTATTCCTCACCAATTTTTAGTAAAGAGTTGTTGAAGTTAGATTCACAAGATGGTGCCACTGTACAATACTCCCAGCGCACACTCCCAGCACCAACAGAGGAGATAACAAAATGACACATTTCAGCTTAATAAGACTGTGTTAAGGTCAAGGCTGGGTGAAACAATGCAACACTAGGCAATCTGTCACCATAGGCAACCTGTCAGCAGACTCTGCCCCTTTGGAATGTGAAAGTGAAACGTTCAACACACCATTTTTAACAGAGGAAGGTGAAAAGGACAAATGGTTTGGTAAAAAAAAAAAAAATTATCCTAGAAACCGAATGTAGATTTTAGCATGGGTTCTTGTGATCAATTTTAGGAGAATTGACTGTATAATAATGAAATTATCTGGAACAATGCACAAAGAATGACATCTCACCTGGAAACCTGCCATGACCCACAAGTTGGTCCCGACTCACAGTTTGGGAACCACTGACTTGGGCATTAAAGTAAGATCAAATGGGAAAGAAGAAGACTAGTTTTGGGTCAATTAACAATAAATATCTCACTTGCGACCTCTGCAAAACACTTGACTTCATCTTGTATTAAATTGCAAGCAAACTCCGATATTCCCAAATGGCATCCTATTCACTATATAGTGCACTACTTTTGACCAGGGCCCATAGGGAATAAATAGGGAATAGGTTGCCATTTGAGATGCAACATGTGAAAAACTCAGCGCTAAGAAGTTCAAGGGCCAGTCCATTAGTATTCCATTGAGGAGATGCTTGAGAGTTAACCAGACTGAACAAGTCTTTGTGCTTTGGATCTTGAACGATGGGGTTTGGTTGGTTTTGGTTTAAGTTGAAAGATCAATGTAAAAAACTTGTTTAGGAGTTAATATTCCTTGTTTTGAAATATTGTGCAGTATAATCAGCGGTGTACTTATATATAAAGTGAATCTAAGATTACAAGGAATTCAGCTGAGAAGAAAAGAACGTTTCACATTCCTGTTCCCACACGTTACTTTGACCACACAATATTACACTCAGGACATTGATATGTATTTTCTTTACCATTTAGCAGTACTTCGACCTTGCATAGCAACCTTTTAGACCAGAATTATATCAAATCAACGTTTATTGGCTGCGTAAACAGTTTTGCTGATGTTATTGTTTGTATGTCTAGCTCCAACAATGCAGCAATAGAATAGCAATACGTAATCCTACCAAAAATAAAAGAATCAAGAAATGAAGACATATCAGAACGTGTTTGGAATATAAATAAATATATACGTATGAGAATAGTGTGTATAGACAATATATATATTTTTTCACCTTTATTTAACCAGGTAGGCAAGTTGAGAACAAGTTCTCATTTACAATTGCGACCTGGCCAAGATAAAGCAAAGCAGTTCGACACATACAACGACACAGAGTTACACATGGAGTAAAACAAACATACAGTCAATAATACAGTATAAACAAGTCTATATACGATGTGAGCAAATGAGGTGAGATAAGGGAGGTAAAGGCAAAAAATGGCCATGGTGGCAAAGTAAATACAATATAGCAAGTAAAACACTGGAATGGTAGATTTGCAGTGGAAGAATGTGCAAAGTAGAAATAAAAATAATGGGGTGCAAAGGAGCAAAATAAATAAATAAATAAAATACAGTAGGGAAAGAGGTAGTTGTTTGGGCTAAATTATAGGTGGGCTATGTGAATAGAATAGAATTGTAATAGTGCCTGTGTGTAGCTGGTGTAGAGGAGTCAGGCGCAAGACAGCAGATATGAGTAATAAATGTAATTTACTCAAGTATATCCACAAATATAACACAATAATTCTAGCCCACAATAACGGACCGTATTACAAATAAACAATCACTCACAAACAAACATGGGGGAACAGAGGGTTAAATAATTAACAAGTAATTGGGGGATTGAAACCAGGGGTGTAAGAAAAAGACAAAAGAAATGGAAAATGAAAAGTGGATCGGCGATGGTTAGAAGGCCACCGAAGGACGCCTGAACAAGGAGAGGGACCGACTACGGCGGAAGTCGTGACACACTGGCCTCGTGGTTAGCGTCCTCCCCTGAAAAAATGGAACCCTTTGCGTCTCTGTTTGGCATTCAGCAGATGGATTGGGGGTAAGGCCCTGCTATAGACAAGCATCCTGACCAGGATGTGTTCTTGTTCATCAGGCTGCCCCACACTAGAGAAACAGGAGATGGGCTCCTGCTCTATTTTTTTTACCTTTATTTAACTAGGCAAGACAGTTAAGAACAAATTCTTATTTTCAATGATGGCCTAGGAACAGTGGGTTAACTGCCTGTTCAGGGGCAGAACGACAGATTTGTACCTTGTCAGCTCGGGGATTTGAACTTGCAACCTTTCGGTTACTAGTCCAACACTCTAACCACTAGGCTACCCCTGTTCCAAATCACACAAGCCAAGGCTCCTACTGCAAGGTTACTGACTTATAATAGAAATAAGTGCTTACCCATACAAACATATCCTTTATCATCAACCCATTACTTCAACAGGGTCTTTATGTAAATGTGTCTGTCCTTTATGGTCTCCTTTGTGGACCCTATTCTTAACAATGCAACACTAGGGGCTGTATGGAGACTTGAACACAATATTCCTTTAACAAAAGACTTGCTATTGGTAAGACTGCGAGAGTCCCATTGCTCTTATGGCGTGCTCCTTTTATATGGAGCCTGTGGGACCACATTCAAACCACTGAATGGTCCCTTTTTGCTGCAGTCATTGGTTACGGTGAGCACTCAGCCTGGTGTGAGTTTCCTAATAAAGAACATGAAACGTTGCACCTGGGATAGGACATTATTTAATTTTGTTATAACAGGATCGTAATAGAACAAAGGCACTTCTCAAAGCCTTGATATATAGCTAGCTGGCTAGCTAGCAAAGCCATTATATATAGCTAGCTGGCTAGCTCGCAAAGCCATGATATATAGCTAGCCTTATTTCCATTACAGCATATTGGATGACTCTCATTCATATTCCATTCACCCAGTTCAATGTAACAGCGATAGGTTTAGGTGACTACATGATACTCGAATTTCCCTATACCCATCATGAGGTTGCTACAACCTAGCCTATAAATTAAAGTTTACAATGTAGGTGCACACAGGTTGAGAGAAAATGTTGAGGTGACAAACAGTGACACATGGACAGACAGTACCACATTCAAAACCGCCTTGTACACTCTTGCCTGCATCTAGCTGATATAGGGTATAATCATAACATACATCGGTATGGGAAATACACAGAGGAATAGAACCCACTACATACATCGGTTTAAGAAATACACAGAGGACTAGAACCCACAACATACATCGGTATGGGAAATACACAGAGGAATAGAACCCACAACATACATCGGTATGGGAAATACACAGCATAAGTATAAACTGTGAATATTTTGGGGGAATTGTGTCCAGCATATTGTCTTAACCTGTCATTTGGGTTGTTTGAGCTTCTCTGGGATAATCTCTCATTGCTCTCCCACCAGGCCTGCATGCACATTGAGAGAAACAACATATTGATAAATATCATGACATTAAAGCATTAAACTGCACTCTCTTTGACCTGGCACCAGCTATAGAAAGCAGAAGAAGAGCAGCCTATATTCCTCCGGTAGGTACAATACACCGAACCACAGACATGGTCAAACTACCAGTTTCCTAACAGAAAGCACATGTTTCCTTAGGAAAGGACATGTTTCGTTAGGAAAGGACCCAACATTAGGCTGCATTGCTCGCTGCACATTTGCTTTTGGTTTGCAGATTGCCCCTCCTAGCCAAGCTATATGAACAAGGACTGAGACTGCAGCATCTGCCTTTGAGAGAAAGAGAGAGAGTGTGTGTGTGTGTGTGAGAGAGTGGGGCGGGGGGGGGGGTGCGAGAGAGAGAACCCAGGCAGAGACTTGAAGGTTTTAATTTGCAGAATGTTTACAAAATATATATTTGGGAATAGCACTGGGCATGGGCTCAAAGGCAATAACCATTTCCTGGTCCACGTTCCAACGGAACTCTATAATTTTCTGTGTTTACGCAACCGCTGATGCTATCATGTTGGTACGTGACATTGTTTTAGAAGTGGTATCATAGACCAATTAGACATGGCCCTAGACAGTTTGTGCCCTGTTGAGTGTTTGATGTCAACAGTGTTGTACAGGCATGGAGGGGTTAGGGGGACATTCCTCTGTTGTTCCCAAGAGAAGGACAGTTTGGTTTCAGAAGATGGATGGGGCAGATGGACATGTACATCATTTGGCTGAGAGGGTGAAGACCTGTTATCAAAAGTTTCACAGTGAAGATTGTGTGTTAGTTAGAGGAGGAGACGTGCTAGATAGCAGTAAGGTTGAGTCAATGAGAGGGTCTGGATAGCAGGACGACTGAGTCATTGAGAGGGTCTGGATAGCAGGAAGACTGAGTCAATGAAAGTGGCTGGATAGCAGGACGACTGAGTCAATGAGAGGGTCTGGATAGCAGGAAGACTGAGTCAATGAGAGTGGCTGGATAGCAGGACGACTGAGTCAATGAGAAGGTCTGGATAGCAGGAAAACTGAGTCAATGAGAGGGTCTGGATAGCAGGAAGACTGAGTCAATGAGAGTGGCTGGATAGCAGGAAGACTGAGTCAATGAGAGGGTCTGGATAGCAGGAAGACTGAGTCAATGAGAGTGGCTGGATAGCAGGACGACTGAGTCAATGAGAGTGGTTGGATAGCAGGACGACTGAGTCAATGAGAGGGTCTGGATAGCAGGAAGACTGAGTCAATGAGAGTGGCTGGATAGCAGGACGACTGAGTCAATGAGAGTGGCTGGATAGCAGGAAGACTGAGTCAATGAGAGGGTCTAGGTTAGCAGGAAGACTGAGCCAATGAGAGTGGCTGGATAGCAGGACGACTGAGTCAATTAGAGGGTCTGGATAGCAGGAAGACTGAGTCAATGAGAGTGGCTGGATAGCAGGAAGACTGAGTTAATGAGAGTGGCTGGATAGCAGGAAGACTGAGTCAATGAGAGGGTCTGGATAGCAGGAAGACTGAGTCAATGAGAGTGGCTGGATAGCAGGACGACTGAGTCAATGAGAGGGTCTGGATAGCAGGAAGACTGAGTCAATGAGAGTGGCTGGATAGCAGGAAGACTGAGTCAATGAGAGGGTCTGGATAGCAGGAAGACTGAGTCAATGAAAATGTCCTTTAGATCTTCCGTGAGCAGCTGAATGTCTCTATTTATATAGAACAGGTGGGTCTAATCCTGAATGCTGAAAAGCGCATTCCAGCCGGTGTCTATTTCACAAGTTACCACAGGAAAAATCTATGACATTAAAATGCCTATTTACTCTGTTCCATCTGACTACACAATCCACTGTCTCATCAGCCCAGACAGGGAAGTTATAAACTTGATATCCACTATAAAAGCATCCAGACATTTTCTCACATTTCGGCTGACATTATTTATGTACCTTGTTGGACCGCGGTAGTGGTCTCATCTCAAGGTCTCAGTGTTTGCCCCATTGAGGACATACACACAAGATTCAGTGTTCTTTCACAGATAATTCCATCAAGGCATTGTGAACTATTTGTGACAGAGCATACATGTCCATGAATGTGTGGTGGTCAGAGAGACCAATGACTGCCAGTAAGTGAGTTTAAAGGGTTATGTTCAGTAGTACACCATAGCCAAATGTAAAAAAAAGCAGGGTTCTTTCTCTTTCTCTTTCTCTGAAAGTTTGTTATTGGACAAATCCAGATAGTTCCTCCCTGCTTGTCTGTTTTCCTCGATTACATTCCTAATGAACATGACCGTGGATATGGGAAGGGTCTGCATGTCAGGATCCAGACGTTGGGTCTAATACTTCTCCGTGTTGACAGATAGTGTCTTTGGAGGTGCAGAGGAAAATCCAGTGAGCTTGTGGTGTAAAGCTGTCATCACGCCTGTTGGTCGCGTTCCTGTGGTTCCTTTAATGGTTTAGGATCCTACCAATGACCTCCTCTCAACATGTGAGCAGAAGTCATGTTAAGTGGTCCAGGTAGATTGAAAGACTGCATTGAAAGGGGAAGTGCCCTTAATAGTCATTTGTATTTCATTTTTTACATAGTAGGCTACAAATGTGGATATCTTTATACTCACCTCTCCTCACTTGTGACATACCTATAATAACAAAGGACAGTTTAATTTGAGTATGAAAATATACTTATTGAAATTGTTTCATCATGTGTTTCTCACATGACAATCTCAAACATTTGATCCTCCCATTTTCAACAAAAATAAAAATAATATTGTAGCGAAATTGGGGGGTAGCCCCCACCAAGACTTGAATCCCGGTCAAGCTACGTTCAAGCCAACACCTTAACCGTTACACCAAGAGGTCTGAACGTCTTGATGTGGTTGCTAGGTGACTTGAGGTTGCTACAATATCATCACAGAACACAGAAAACATTGTACAAAATGTACAAAATAATAAAATATACATTCTTGACTTGTTTGCATTCTGATGTCAGAAGAAACAATAGTGTTTTATTGTGTAGGAAATAATAATTCCGCATCAGACCTGATTGAAACAGAAATCATTTATATTTACAACATGAAAATGAATCATTGTGGTACAGCATAGCCAGTGCACATATATCTCTCCTGGATATGATTGGAGGAAGTTATATTTTCATGCCAAGACATCAGCATGCAGGTGGTATTGGGTGTGGTAATATAGTCCTTCCAAATCCCTTGCCTCTGCAGACCTCATTACTTCTCCAAAAAATGTATCACCAAAGCTAAAGAAATTCATCTCAAAGCATTGAATGACATTTACCCGTGTAAAGTTTACAGCGTAGGTGCACATTGGTTGAGAGAAAATGTTGAGGTGACAAACAGTGACACATGGACAGACAGTACCACTGTCTGTCTTCCCATAGGAAGTCGCACCCAGTTGACTACTTTAAAATGGTGGAAGTCCTCAAAGCAAATCTACATGCAAAACCAGGCTATTTCCAAGTAGTGATATATATGTATCTCTAAGGTCCTAACAGTCGTCTTAGGCTATGATGTCTGAGGAACGTCTTGGTAATTAAAGACATGCTACTGCCATATTTGGTTGACAAACTAGTTTTCCTCCATGTAGTGAATGGCTTCTCTGTTTCTGCCTGGTCATTTTATTTGTTTAGTTTACCTTTATTTTACTAGGCAAGTCAGTTAATTCTTATTTTTCTTATAATTCTTATTTTCAATGACGGCCTAGGAACAGTGGGTTAACTACCCTGCCGCCCCAGTCATGGGCTGCGACTGTTTAAAGTGTCTCCTGTGCTTGGGCTGAGGAATGGGGATGTGATTGCATTCATTCGTTTCCTGCTGTCTCCACAGACAGACCATGCCAGAGGATTCTAACATATGACTCATCACAACAAAATATTGTTTCGGGAATGTTCTAATTTTCTGAATAATGTCTTGGGAATATAGTTTTTTTTTTAAACATGTTTTTGTTTGTTGAAACATCGCCTTACAGCAATAGTCAAAAGAGGCAGGTCACGGTGCATCTGGATGTCAAAAACTCTATTTCTCATGTGTTTGCAACTGTGCACATATAAATGAATGTGCTCAACAAATGTATCAATTACTTTAATATTTTCAAATTGGAGTAACCCTGCCATCCCCTGCTGCATCCCCTGCTGCATCCCCTGTTGCATCCCCTGCTGCATCCCCTGCTGCATCCCCTGCCATCCCCTGCTGCATCCCCTGCTGCATCCCCTGCCATCCCCTGCTGCATCCCCTGCTGCATCCCCTGCCATCCCCTGCTGCATCCCCTGCTGCATCCCCTGCTGCATCCCCTGCTGCATCCCCTGCCATCCCCTGCTGCATCCCCTGCCATCCCCTGCCATCCCCTGCTGCACCCCCTGCTGCATCCCCTGCCATCCCCTGCTGCATCCCCTGTTGCATCCCCTGCTGCATCCCCTGCTGCATCCCCTGCTGCATCCCCTGCCATCCCCTGCTGCATCCCCTGCCATCCCCTGCTGCATCCCTTGCCATCCCCTGCCATCCCCTGCTGCATCCCCTGCCATCCCCTGCCATCCCCTGCCATCCCCTGCTGCATCCCCTGCTGCATCCCCTGCCATCCCCTGCTGCATCCCCTGCCATCCCCTGCTGCATCCCTTGCCATCCCCTGCCATCCCCTGCTGCATCCCCTGCCATCCCCTGCCATCCCCTGCTGCATCCCCTGCTGCATCCCCTGCTGCATCCCCTGCCATCCCCTGCTGCATCCCCTGCCATCCCCTGCCATCCCCTGCTGCATCCCCTGCCATCCCCTGCTGCATCCCCTGCCATCCCCTGCCATCCCCTGCCCCTTTCCTCCCAGCAGACTCAGTCCTCCCCTCCTGCTCTGTGGCTGAGTGACTCATTGCGAACTTACAGAACAGGGCTGTGGGCAGCTGAGTGAAAATTTAGGAAAACAAAACTTCCGGAGGACCTACGATCCTTCCACTCCCTCCCCTCAACCTCCTTTTCCTCTGTATCCGCTGCTAAAACCACTTTCTATCACTCTAAATGTCAAGCTTCTGCCTCTAACCCTAGGAAACTATTTTCCACTGTCTCCTCTCTCCAATTTGAAAGAAGGTTGACAACATCCACTCCTCATTCATTCAACCTACTGAGTCCACTGGTCCCAGTCACACAGAACTACCCTACTGAGTCCACTGGTCCCAGTCACACAGAACTACCCTACTGAGTCCACTGGTCCCACTCATACAGAACTACCCGAATGAGTCCACTGGTCCCAGTCACACAGAACTACCCTACTGAGTCCACTGGTCCCACTCATACAGAACTACCCTACTGAGTCCACTGGTCCCAGTCACACAGAACTACCCTACTGAGTCCACTGGTCCCAGTCACACAGAACTACCCTACTGAGTCCACTGGTCCCACTCATACAGAACTACCCTAATGAGTCCACTGGTCCCAGTCACACAGAACTACCCTACTGAGTCCACTGGTCCCACTCATACAGAACTACCCTAATGAGTCCACTGGTCCCAGTCACACAGAACTACCCTACTGAGTCCACTGGTCCCACTCACACAGAACTACCCTACTGAGTCCACTGGTCCCAGTCACACAGAACTACCCTACTGAGTCCACTGATCCCACTCACACAGAACTACCCTTGACCTTTTTCTCCCCTCTCTCACCAGATGAAATCCTGCGACTAGTGAGGTCCGGCATCCCGACAACCTGCCCGCTCTAGCCCATCCCCTCCTCCCTTCTCCAGACAATCTCTGGAGACCTTCTCCCATTCCTCATCAACTCATCCCTGACCACTGACTACGTCCCAACTGACTTCAAAATGGTCAGAGTTGCTCCCCTCCTCAAGAAAACAACACTCGACCCTTCTGACGTCAAAAGGCAGACCGGTATCCCTTTCTTTTTTTTCCAAATCACTTGAGCATGCTGTCTCTAACCAACTCTGTCGCTATCTCTCACAGAATGATCTTCTTGACCCTAACCAGTCAGGCTTAAATACAAATCACTTAACCAAGACTGCTCTCCTGTGTCACAGAGGCTCTCCTCACTGCCAAAGCTGACTCTCTCTCTCTTCTGTTCTCATCCTCCTAGATGTATCCACTACACCCTATAGGGGCTGGGCAGCCCTGAAAATCTTGGATTGAATTTTACCTTGCAGGCCGCTCCAACCGGGTTCACCCAGGACTCGGTTCTAGCCCTTCTTCTCTCTATACAGTGTATTCTCAAAGTATTTAGACTTTTTCCACATTTTGTTACGTTACAGCCTTATTCTAAAATTGATTTTTGTTTTAAACCCTCTCATCGATCTACACACAATACCCCATAATCACAAATCGAAAACAGGTTTTTGGAAATGTAAAAACATAAATAATATTCAGACCCTTTGCTATGAGACTTGAAATTGAGCTCAGGTGCATCCTGTTTCCATTGATCATCCTTGAGATATTTCCACAACTTGATTGGAGTCCATCTGTGGTAAATTCAATTGATTGGACATGTTTTGAAAGGCACACACCTGTCTATATAAGGTCCCACAGTTGACAGTGCATTTCAGACCAAAACCCAAGCCACGAGGTCGAAGGAATTGTCCGTAGAGCTCAGAGACAGGATTGTGTCGAGGCACAGATCTGGGGAAGGCTACCAAAATCATTCTGCAGCATTGAAGGTCCCCAAGAAGACAGTGGCCTCCATCATTCTTAAATGAAAGAAGTTTGGAACTTCCAAGACTTTTCATAGAGCTGCCCGCCCGGCCAAACTGCGCAATCGGGGGAGAAGGGCCTTGGTCAGGGAGGTGACCAAGAACCCGATGGTCACTATGTCAGAGCTCCAGAGTTCCTCTGTGGAGATGGGAGAACCCTCCAGAAGGACAACCATCTCTGCAGCACTCAACCAATCAGGCCTTTATGGTAACGTAACAAAATTTGGAAAAAGTCAAGGGGTCTGAATACTTTCTGAATGCACTGTACATATCCTCACATGGTATCTCCTATCACTGCTATGCGGATGACACTAAACTAATTTCTCCTTCCCCACTTCCTGACACCTAGGTGGCGACATGCATCTCAGTGTGCCTGACAGATCTCAGCTTGGATGTTGGCTCACTGCCTCAAGCTCAACCTCGACAAGGCGGAGCTGCTCTTCCTCCCGGGGAAGGCCGTCCCGCTCCAAGACCTATGTATAACGGTTGACAACTCCAAGATTTCCCCCTCCCAGAGTGCAAAGAACCTTGGCGTGACCCTGGACAACACCCTGTGGTTCTCTGCAAACATTAAAGCAGTGGCTCACTCCTGCAGATTCATGCTGTACAATATTGTAACGTACGACCCTACTTCACATGCACTTGTTATCTCCTGTATGGACTAGTGCAACTCACTGTTGGCTGGGCTCCTCGCTTGTGCCATCAAACCCCTGCAACTAATCCAGAACACCACAGCCACCTGGTGTTCAACTTTCTCAAGTTCTCCCATCTCACCCCGTTCCTCCGCACACTCCACTGGCTTCCAGTTGAAGCTTGCGTCCAATTCCCTAACTTCAGGCTATGCTCAAACCCTACACCTCAACCCAAGTACCCCTTTCTGCCAACTCTGGTCTCTTGGCCCTCTTGACACTTTATCTCTACTTTAAGCAGTGTTTTGCCATCAGCGTCATGTCATTGTGACGTTTTACCTGCTACACAGAGCTTGTGTATTCTATTCTCCCCTACGGTACCATATCCATCCGTTATGCATCAGTACAATAGCATTGGTCAATTTTTTTGCAAGTACTCTTAAATTGTTGCTCGTGGTTGTGCGAAATGATCCTCTAATTTCACAATGCAACCCAAATTAACTTTATTTCTCATTGTTTAAATTGTTTAAATTCAGATAGAATGAACACGCGTGTCAGCCGTCAAAAATGTAACCTTGCCGATTCTTGAGCTTGGACGCTGCATTGGATGTGACGCAACATAGGCAGTATAGCAGCTTTCATTGATTTCAAGGGAAGCATTCCCTTTTTAACGTCTGTCTGATGCCAATGCTGTCTGTCTGACGCCAACGCCGTCTGTCTGACGCCAACGCCGTCTGTCTGACGTCAACGCCGGTCACCCGATGATTGTAGTGTAGCGGGACTGTTAGACTTGCAATTGACCCCCCCCCCCCCCCCCCCACTAGCAATGACTTTGCACTTCACTTCTTTATTGAGGACAAATGGTCTTACTATGACATGTGGTTGTCCCACTTCGCTATCTTAAGATGAATGCACTAACTGTAAGTCACTCTAGATAAGAGTGTCTGCTAAATGACAGACATGTAAACTACCCAATGTATTTTTTTCCTCCTTCACTTTAATCATTGCGTGTCACGTTGAGAAAAGGGCGATTTCAATCATAACTTCACCCGTTTTGAGTTGAAACTCCAGCTATAGGTCCGTGCTGCTCTGAGCCAAACTGACATGTTACTTCTACATGTCGCCCAGGCATGATTAACAGAACAATGGCCCTTTCAGACCTCCCTCTGTTTTGACTGGAATTCCTCCTCCAACGCACGGCACTGCAATTAGGTCGACCTCTGAGCTGCCGGGGTCAACATCTGGGTCTCTCTTTCCAAGGACTGGCACCTGGCCTGTCTGTCTGGGCGAGCTGAAGTGATTGTTTAAATGGAACTCCTGTGTATCACATTCCATAAATCATCAAACAATCCTTGATAACTAGGCAGCCCCACGCACATGTGCACACACACACACACACACACACTGATTTGAGCGGCATTGTCAGCACAGCTTGTCACAGTATGGCAGGGTTATAGCTGTGTGTTTGATGGGATGAAGAAGGAGATGACTAGGGTGGTGGTGATGACGATGGTGAGGATCATGTCGACTACAGATTATGATTATGTGGAATGGAATCAACAGTGAAAGTTATTGATATTATTACATTGGAACTGTAACGTTACAGAACGTTACAGTACGTTCTGTAACTATGTCAACAGGGCTAAAGGCAGCTATACAAGCAAACAAAAATTACTGGGTGACTGTTTTGTGTCGACCAACTTTAACTGGAGCTTCAGCAAACTGGTCCAGGTGGTGTGAAACATAGAGAGAGACGGGGCCTGTCGATTAGCCCTGGTCAAAAGTAGTGCACTACATAGGAAGTAGGGTGCTATTTGGGACAGAGACAGGGTGGCTGATGGTTCTCATGTCACTCTCTGACCCATTTCTTTATTGTGGGGAGAAGTGTGTCTCTAATTAGCACTGACCTCGAATCAGAAGAAAATTAATTTCATAAATCATGTCCTAATTTTGAAACCCTCACATTAAAAACGCTGTCCTCTTTACAAATGCATCTGGTTTAGGAACAGGAGATTTCAAGAAGCTTATTGGAGGTTTAAAAAATATACATACATTGCTACATGTTTAAAAAAATGTTTTTACTATTTTATCCTGCCACCAACCCCCCCTTCGGATGAGAACATTGTTTTTTTCTATCAAGTTAAAATAGAGTTTAATTTTCAATACTTACACACTGTATGAGTTTGAAGGTGTATGTATTTGAAATAGTCATGATGAAATAAATATAGGTTACATATTCAGGCGCCATACTGCCATCGTACAATCACCTCAGCCTGACCAAGACAAGCATGCAAATAACTGTGTGTGTGTGCGCATATGTGTCTCTCACTTCTCCAACGGTAATCTATCAGGTTAAATATACAGTAATGTCCAAATGGATGAAGATAAAAAGGTACCCAGTGAGTGACAACATCCTTGAATAGCAGGAAGCTGTGTCACACAAGGAGAGGCAGTGGTTACCAACTGAACTGCCGGGATGAATGAATCGTTACTTGGGAAACTAACTTACTGCGGAAGAGAAGGCATCTAAATGAACCAAGATGTTGAACTTTTGTCAACAAGTGCTGTCCAAAGGGTTGGTACCGACAAAGGCTTCCTTGGCCACACAGACTTTGTCACATGCACATGAGTGCACACACAAGTGGACACACATATACACACACACACACACACACTTCCCTTCCAGAACCTGTCATCACATACACACAGTAATGCATCTTCATGACCTGTTGGCTGACATTATTTAGATGCACTTTAAGTACACTCTTAGAAACAAGGGTTCCAAAAGTGTTCTTCGGGCTGTCCCCATAGGAGAACCCTTTTGGATATCAAGTTAGAACCCTTTTGGGTATCAGATAGAACCCTCTGTGGAAAGGGTTCTACCTGGAACCAAAAGGGTTCTACCTAGTACCAGCAATTATTCTACAAAGTGGTTATCCTATGGGGACAGCGGAATAACCCTTTAAAGTTCTAGATAGCACCTTTTATTCTAAGAGTATGTAGGCTTTTTGTATGCACAGTGTGGGACCATTGTACAGTGTAGCGCTATTGCAAGTGTGCTGTTCTGGTGCTAATGAAAGAGGCGAGCATAAGATCATTTCCTCTGAGCACAATCAATGCATTGTGCTTAACTGACACAAGCATACTCTTTGGATTAGAGGCAGAACGAGAGCAGATTGGAAACAGCTCTACTTCTGTCATACACAACGGCCTTCTATAGGAAAACCAGGGATGTGTGGACCTACACATGCTTTATAGACGAAATGGTCCCCTACGTTTCTATTGGATTTGCTGTATGACTGGTTTTTTTGTAGCATTTGTATAGAGTGTTCCCAATATGCTATGCATACTTCCTTTAATGTCACATCAACATTAAAAATGTTATAAAAAATGACATAAAACATTTACAATTATTGTACATAACACGTCTGTCTGTCTGTCTGTCTGTCTGTCTGTCTGTCTGTCTGTCTGTCTGTCTGTCTGTCTGTCTGTCTGTCTGTCTGTCTGTCTGTCTGTCTGTCTGTCTGTCTGTCTGTCTGTCTGTCTGTCTGTCTGTCTGTCTGTCTGTCTGTCTGTCTGTCCGTCCGTCCGTCCGTCCGTCCGTCCGTCCGTCCGTCCGTCCGTCTGTCTGTCCGTCTGTCTGTCTGTGTGTGTGTGTGTGTGTGTGCTTTTGTCGTGTCTGGATGGACAGGTCAGTCATTGTGCTGTTCCACTGAGTTCAGGGTGTAATACAACGCTGTATTTCCCTGGGCAATCAGCTGGAAACACCTCCTATCCCTATCATCACAATCATCTGGTTCACTGGTGCCATCACTGTTAAGTAAACACACTGCCATTTGACAATGAACAGAGAGGAAGGAGAAATATCGGACAGGTTGTGACTACTATGCAAAAATGTAAAATGATTCCTACACAGACAAATACATTATTTCAACATAATTAGGTCTGCCTGTAAAAATAGTAAGAAGCAACACAACATTTTTTTAAAAGTATGAAGCACAATGAAAGTCAATCCCTGAATATGTTATTTTGTCAGTTGCGAAACTGATTATAGTAGACATATTGTCAATTCTACAGAATGTCTGAATATCTTAACCTCTCCTGCGCTCCGGTCTGAGGGTGCCGATGACACATAAGAGGGGTTGACAGTGTATTTTCCCCCACTTGACAAAGTATGCCTTTGAGAACCTGCGATGCTAAATAAGGTCGCCAAAAAATCTCAGTTTGGGGTACATGGAGCGAGAGAACGAGGTAACAGAAAAAGAACGGAGAGACCACGGGAAGCACACCTTTGCGCGCATGTAGCAAGAAGTTTAGCAACGTTACATGGTATTTAATTATCTCTCTCATACACGTACATTTGAAGCCCTGCTGGATCTGACCGCTGTTGCCTTTGCAAGAGATTTTGGACACAATGATTCAAGAGTGAAGGTATACTTTCATGAAAGTAAGTCAATGACTGATTCCAGAAACTGCCTCTTGTAAACGACTGTAAGCTTCAATTAAAAACCAGAGTTGGTTTGGAGAATTGACTATAAATGGTACATTTAAATTATTATAAGGGGGAACTTAGCATCTGACTCTGTGATTTATGTCAAGTTGTGCAAATTGAAAGTTTCAGTAATTGGATTTGAGGTATTTGAGTGACCTGGAATAAACTTTAGTCACCTTGAGATGTAGATGATGGTGGGTGCCTTTTATGACCTGAGGGAGGATGAAGTGTCATGTACACATTTTGATACTATATAAGTGGCTGAGGTATGTGTACTGGGGAGGAAAATGTTAAACTACTGAACAAAAATGATCATTACATTATTACAGCATTGTATAATTGCTATTATTATAGACACAACAGAGAGTTATCAGCCCTCCAAAAGAGTGATGATTACCTTAATAATGTATATTTTTTTAACCTTTATTTAACTCTGCAAGTCAGTTAAGAACAAATTCTTATTAACATTGATGGCCTACACCGGCCAAACCCGGACGACGCTGGGCCAATTGTGTGCCACCCTGTGGGACTCCCAATCACGGCCGGATGTGATACAGCCTGGATGACTTGGGAGGGGAAGAAAATGACATATTATTTGATCCTTTTCATACCAGATCCACTTGTGTTTTATTACATTATCTTGCTTAAACTTGAATGTAAACGTTCCATCAGAACAGTATGCTGTATCAATACTTCCTGTAGAATAGACTGTTGGTGTATTAACATTATAGGTGTGTTCTTTTTCCCCCCAATACACTGACTCGCCTTGCTTTAATACACTGACTCACCTTGCTTTAATACACTGACTCACCTTGCTTTAATACACTGACTCACCTTGCTTTAATACACTGACTCGCCTTGCTTTAATACACTGACTCACCTTGCTTTAATACACTGACTCGCCTTGCTTTAATACACTGACTCACCTTGCTTTAATACACTGACTCGCCTTGCTTTAATACACTGACTCGCCTTGCTTTAATACACTGACTCGCCTTGCTTTAATACACTGACTCGCCTTGCTTTAATACACTGACTCACCTTGCTTTAATACACTGACTCACCTTGCTTTAATACACTGACTCACCTTGCTTTAATACACTGACTCGCCTTGCTTTAATACACTGACTCACCTTGCTTTAATACACTGACTCGCCTTGCTTTAATACACTGACTCGCCTTGCTTTAATACACTGACTCGCCTTGCTTTAATACACTGACTCACCTTGCTTTAATACACTGACTCGCCTTGCTTTAATACACTGACTCGCCTTGCTTTAATACACTGACTCGCCTTGCTTTAATACACTGACTCACCTTGCTTTAATACACTGACTCGCCTTGCTTTAATACACTGACTCGCCTTGCTTTAATACACTGACTCGCCTTGCTTTAATACACTGACTCGCCTTGCTTTAATACACTGACTCGCCTTGCTTTAATACACTGACTCGCCTTGCTTTAATACACTGACTCGCCTTGCTTTAATACACTGACTCGCCTTGCTTTAATACACTGACTCACCTTGCTTTAATACACTGACTCGCCTTGCTTTAATACACTGACTCGCCTTGCTTTAATACACTGACTCGCCTTGCTTTAATACACTGACTCACCTTGCTTTAATACACTGACTCGCCTTGCTTTAATACACTGACTCACCTTGCTTTAATACACTGACTCGCCTTGCTTTAATACACTGACTCACCTTGCTTTAATACACTGACTCGCCTTGCTTTAATACACTGACTCGCCTTGCTTTAATACACTGACTCACCTTGCTTTAATACACTGACTCACCTTGCTTTAATACACTGACTCACCTTGCTTTAATACACTGACTCACCTTGCTTTAATACACTGACTCGCCTTGCTTTAATACACTGACTCACCTTGCTGTTTTCTGAATAAATTATACAATGCCTAGAATGAATCTAAATAGCCTGTTACTATAAGTAAGTTAACCTTACATCTTGTGCATTCAAGAGTAGCATATGCAGTCATTTCAATTACATTGGTTGTCTTTAATGTTATCTTCAAAATCGCAAGAAAGCATCATTAAGGAGGAATCGATGTTAGCATACAGAACCCCATAGCAATGACAGCAAATAGTATCCATCAGCAGTAAAATGCTCTAACGGTCCGACTCCCTTCAGAAAGACTTCCTATAAAGAGAGGTTTGTTTCCCAGACAGATTCCTCTCTGTTAGGACTAGGTCACAAGCTGTAGGCCGGGATTATGACAACGCCCCCCACTCTTTCCTTTTATCACGACTGTGAATGTTTGGTTGGCCGCCCATGCAAGGCACCACCATGTCTTCTGCCTTATCACTACACCGCCACCAGCATCCAAGGCATGTGGGCGAGAGACCAAGACTTCAGAAGGACTTTAGTTTAACTCTGTCCACACTCCCAAGTGGTGCTTATATTAGACTACATTGCCTTTGGAGCCTTTCTGAAACTAGGCCATTGAAAGGCAGACATTGGGCTTGTAACATTGTGGGGACTATCAAAAATATATATGGATGTTAAATACCATTTAATTTGATGGTTCTGACGTGGAATGAGTAGTTTAGCTTTGAGTCTGACCCTTTGGAAGGATTGTATCACATTCAACGGCTACTTTTTGTGGTACTTGAAATTATGAATAAACACTTGTTTTCTAAGAAAAGCTCTTGACTTCCTCTGGGCCTGAAAAAATTGAGGTTCTTTTATCAAATAGAGGGGTAGTCTGTTTTCATTGCTAGCCCAGCTGTTGTCATTGCTAGCCCAGCTAGCCCAGCTATTGTCATTGCTAGTCCAGCTGTTTTCATTACTAGCCCAGCTGTTTTCATTGCTAGCCCAGCTAGCCCAGCTGTTGTCATTGCTAGCCCAGCTGTTGTCATTGCTAGCCCAGCTGTTTTCATTGCTAGCCCAGCTAGCCCAGCTGTTGTCATTGCCAGCCCAGCTGTTTTCATTGCTAGCTCAGCTAGCCCGGCTGTTTTCCCTTGCTGGCTCACGCTTGTCCAGCCCACATCATTAAGGCTGCCAAGACAATTATTTCAGTGTGAAGGGAAACCATCAGCACGGCTCTAGTGATGAACGAGGGCGAGGTCAGGCAGTGAAACTGACCAAAAACCAGTGCTTCCCCCCAAAACCACGACTCCCTACCCCAGGAGTCCTCTGATGACATAATGTACTGTGTGTTTAGTTTCAATAACACAAGCCCATGTTGGTATTGATAACATCTAGAGCTTTGGTGAACATCTAACAAATCAGAATGCTAACAAGCACATTTAACTTGAAACTTTGCAGCCTGTGATATTGAGGCTTTGGTCAGGTTGTGGGGGACACTGGGGCGAGATGGAGGGTGGGTGTTTGAGGCTGTGGTCAGGTTGTGGTTGTGGGGGACACTGGGACGGGATGGAGGGTGGGTGTTTGAGGCTGTGGTCAGGTTGTGGTTGTGGGGGACACTGGGAAGGAATGGAGGGTGGGTGTTTGAGGCTGTGGTCAGGTTGTGGTTGTGGGGGACACTGGGACAGGATGGAGGGTGGGTGTTTGAGGCTGTGGTCAGGTTGTGGTTGTGGGGGACACTGGGGCGAGATGGAGGGTGGGTGTTTGAGACTGTGGTCAGGTTGTGGTTGTGGGGGACACTGGGACGGGATGGAGGGTGGGTGTTTGAGGCTGTGGTCAGGTTGTGGTTGTGGGGGACACTGGGAAGGAATGGAGGGTGGGTGTTTGAGGCTGTGGTCAGGTTGTGGTTGTGGGGGACACTGGGACAGGATGGAGGGTGGGTGTTTGAGGCTGTGGTCAGGTTGTGGGGGACACTGGGACGGGATGGAGGGTGGGTGTTTGAGGCTGTGGTCAGGTTGTGGGGGACACTGGGACGGGATGGAGGGTTGGTGTTTGAGGCTGTGGTCAGGTTGTGGTTGTGGGGGACACTGGGACGGGATGGAGGGTGGGTGTTTGAGGCTGTGGCCAGGTTGTGGGGGACACTGGGAAGGGATGGAGGGTGGGTGTTTGAGGCTGTGGTCAGGTTGTGGGGGACACTGGGACGGGATGGAGGGTGGGTGTTTGAGGCTGTGGCCAGGTTGTGGGGGACACTGGGGCGAGATGGAGGGTGGGTGTTTGAGACTGTGGTCAGGTTGTGGTTGTGGGGGACACTGGGACGGGATGGAGGGTGGGTGTTTGAGGCTGTGGTCAGGTTGTGGGGGACACTGGGACGGGATGGAGGGACAAATTCTCCAGTTAAAAATGTCATTACATTTGCAATGTAGAGTAACTTCAGCTTTGAAAATACATGGCTTGGGGTACTTACAATGTGGTCAGCTTTGGAATCAGTTCAGTTGGACTTCCAGCATTTTGTATGCTACAGTAAGTTAATGGCCAACCATTCTGTAAACAGAGGATATACTATAATTGGGCAGTACTACACAGTACTATGATAACAGTGGAAAATTGCTTATTGGCGGTCGGTCCATCTAACCTCCACCACCACAGCACTAGGAAAGTGGAAATCTGTCTGTATACTTACAATACACAATTGGCCATTCAAAAATGTTTAAAGCAGTGTAGGCTATCATAGCTACCATCAACTCTACCCTCCTATTCTTAAATTTGCCACTGGCCAACAAAAAAAGCACAAAGACAATGGTTAGACCACATTGGCTGTACAGTCTGTGGCACATCGTGACCCTGGTTGGAGATAATGTTTTTTCCTGTTAGAAACGTCTCTGTGTGTTTCTGTATGTGGGTCACACTGCTTGACTACTGAATTAGACGGATCCCACTTCAAACTGGCATTAAGCACGTCCCCTAAACCTCGGCTCCACAGTAATAACCGTACTGGAGATGAAATGGGCATTCTGCCACACATTTCAGCATCGGTCTGGTCTGCTCAGTACAATGGTGTGCGTTTAAAAACAAATACAAATAAGCATGCATCCCAAATGGCATCGTATTTTTTGGACCCAAGCCATATTGCTCTGGTCAAAAGTAGTGCAGTGTAAAAGGAAAGGGGTGCAATTTAGGATACGGCCAGAGTAAAGATTAAAGAGTAAAGGACAGGTGTGGAGGGGGGGCGAAGTGTTTGGTCTGATTGAAGACCTGGTCTGACTAAATAGTCATAGTCTAACGCGTTCTTTATTCATACAACCTATTGATTGTTGAATTGATTTAATGAGCATATTTAATTAGGGTAAGTATTAATAACCCACATCGTCAATATTACAATACTTTTCTATGCATATAAGTCTTGGGCGGTGTTTTATTTCATCTTTACCAGAATTGCATCAGTCTGAGTGACTGTAGATGAAGTCACATGATTAAACGGTTTCTTCCTCAGTTATCAGATTAAGAAATGCCCCAGAGGGGATCTACTGTGCTGCCATATTGCATATTTGCTGACAAAACCTCAAGTGGATATTCTTCTGTACTACCAAACAGCTCCTGACAATGCGTGCTTGCAAAGTTTCACTTTCAATTTGCCAATTTTTTCGGTCTACTGACATTCATGAGAGTTGGCCTGTATCACATTTATTTCACTGCAGGACTAAGAGATATCTTATGAGCTGTCGAAGTGCAGCCCTATTCAATGATACAATGTATTTCCCAGTAAAAATCCCCCAATGCAATTAATACATTTGCCAGTTTAAGAATTAACAGTATATTCTGTGAATAAACACACTACATTTACCCAGTGGTTTCATTTCTCTTATTGGTACTGTGAGAAACAGTGCGTGTGACCAGGGAAATAGCAGATGTATTGTATGGGAGGGTGGGCATTTCACTGCTGTTGGTTAGATGACCCCAGCACACTCCGAGCCTTTTCACTGTGGCAAAGGGCACGAGAGTCCATGTTGATGTGATGATGTCCGTAAGTGAACCCTGGGCATTAGAGGCTTATGTTTAGGTCACAGTGTCAGCACTGATATGTTAGCTTGGGATGGGGGATGGGCTTGATGTGTGTGTGTGTGCTTTTGCGTGTGTGCGTGTGTGTATGTGCATGTGTGTGTGCGTGTGTGTGCATGCGTGTGTGTATGCGCGCGTGTGTGTGTGTGAGTGTGTGTGTGTGTGTGTGCGCGTGTGTGTATGTGCGTGTGTGTATGTGCATGTGTGTGTGCGTGTGTGTGTGTGTATGCGCGTGTGTGTGTATGCGCGTGTGTGTGTGTGTGTGTGGCAGGGAGGGGGGATTGTAGAATGATCTGACCAGATGTATCATAGTGACTTCATAGCAGTTGGGTCTTATGCTGCTGAGACTTCGGTCAGCTTTGAGTGGAACTGGTGTTTTCTAAAGTGTGTAAAAGCAGAGAGGAGGGTAACTCTAAAATATACCTTCTTTAGGGCCATTAATGGATCTCTCTCTCGCTCTATGTCCATCTCTCTCTCTCTCTCTCTCTTTCTCTCTCTCTCTCTCTCTCAACTCTGCAGTGACATATGTAGAACTGGCCTTGGGAACCCATCTCCTCTTTCACTGAGCCCTCTGCAGGGCCGTGTTGCCCCCTCTCATCCCCCTCCTGCAGCGCACCAAAAGATCCCCCTCCCTTAGAGGAAATGGCCGATCATCATCATCAGGTTAAGACTTCCTTCCTCTTTATTCGACTGCAGTCGCCCTCTAAGGCCCATGACCTGCCGTATCCTGCTGACACTGCCAGCTCCATCGCCACAGAGGAAGGAGGGTCGACGAACAACTCGGCTGGAGCTATAGTGACATCCACATCTGTAGCCGCAGCACCCATCCCACCTGACCACATAGAGGACTGCAGTGTCACGGCCTTGAGAGTAGACATCAACTCAAATCAAGAAGTAGACGAAAAAGCCAGAGAGAGAGGGGAAACATCCGATTATTCAGCTCATGCTGGAGATGTGGCTTCGGTCGTCTCAGGGGACCCTCAGACTCAGAACTACCAGAACTTATTGTTGAAAGCTGATCTGGAATCAGTGACTGGATTACAGGACCATAGTCTCAGTACCTCGGAGTCGGATTTCCCTGTTTGGGTCCTGCGGGAGGACAGTCCTCAGACAATGATGAACAAGGACAATCAACAGCCACTAGCGGGGACACCAACCACCACTAAACCAGCACCCCACTCTCAAGCTTATTCTGCAGCACCACGAGTAAGCTTCCTGCACCCAGCAGAAGGATCCGTGCCCGACACCCACGGGCCCAAGGCCACTGAGATGGAGATGGACAAGCCAAGCCAGAAGCCTTTCCATCAGGCCCCGGCCCCAGCCCCACCACCTACCCAACCCAACGTGGCTCCCAGCCCCCATTGCCCCAGCAGCACTAACAGTTGGGTTAGCAGTGCAAAGCAGAAGGAGGCTGGTGAGAAGCCAAGAGGTCCACAGAGTGGTTCACAAGTGTTCCTTAGAAGTCCAGAAGAGCGCAAGACCTTTCTGTATGCAGTCAAGGAGAGGTCCTCAAAGGTACCTGGAGACACGTACAGGAACGCAGTGACAAGGAGTCTCTCCACGTCTATAGCTGTCACTCAATCCAGTGTTGTGACCTCACCGGCTTCTTCTTCAGAGCCTTCTGTGGTGAGCTCAGCTATGTCAAAACCCACAGTCTCAACAGTTGCTGCTCCATCCTCTGTGATCAGTGCTGCTCGTCCCTCCATGATAAAGCCTGTTCCAGCTCAGAAGGTGAGTTGCTGTTTAGGTTCTGTGTGTGCAGAGATGTGCTGCTACTGAAAGTGTATCTGATGGATGATCCAGTTGCATGTACAGTTGATGACTTGATGAGATGTTGTGGCTTCACATCCTTGATTGTTCCGTAATTACAGTACAGTATACTGTTTGCATTTGTGTCCTTAGGCTACTACATAATATGTGATTTTTACAATCAACATTACATTGATAATTCCCAAGAAGAGCATTTGTGATTTTGAGCACTGGGATTATACCAAAACTAACCATCCAGGGCCCTAATGTACAGTAGATTAAACTAACCAGCCAGGGATAAATATAAAGTAGATTTGAGATGTTAAAGTGCTCTTGGTAGTGTAGACATAAAACCAGCCAATCAACTTCCATGAGACATGAGTCATGACAACGTAAGACGAATAATACTCTCTGTAGCTCCACACCCAGATGGAATGATAGCTAGTAGGTATCCGGGGCTTGTCTGTCATTCCTCAGACTAAATGGCCTAGAAAGACATATCATCTTTTCAAGAGATAACCCACCGGTCTCTGAAGTCCTCTGGACAATAATCACAAACAGCCCATGGAGCAGTCCTGTATTTTAGCCTCTTGAAATTGGTATTTATAACAAACAGTTGCGCAGTGTCATTACAGTGTAATTACTGAAGAGACAGATTTCACACACATCTCCTGGTTGTCTGTGTCCACACTAATGAAGTAATGAGATTATTAGTATTTAGGTGGGTTAAGCCCACCAGTATCCTCTGTCTAACCTTAACCCTCTGTAAATAAATCCAACTCCACTTATTCTTGTAGGCCTCTCCATGCTACTGTGGTAAACTGAACATCGCGGTCTGTATTCACAAAGTGTCTCAGAGTAGGAGTGCTGATCTAGGATCAGGTCAGCACTCTTATTTGTTATGATTTGAAAGGCAAAACCAATTATGTGTTGCTTTGTGTATATAGGCCATGGTCGTCTTTGACACCATTGGGATGCCATAGTATTATTATGGGAAAAACTTCCAAATAAGATTGAGGTGAGGGGGGGTGTGGGTGAATGGCTCAACCTGGAATTGGATCACCCCCTAGTGTTGGAGTTTCAAATATTGCACTGGAAAATAGGAATATTGCTGTATTTGCTATGCTTTATGAATTATTAGCAGAGAGGATTAAACAATATTATTCCACGAAACCCGCAAATTAATCCTGCGCTGTCAAATATATGATTTACAATGTCCTTTCAACTCTTAACACTCTGATCAGATATGGCAGTCTGTGATCTAAATATCCATGCATTTGCAATGAGGAACGCGTCTATATTTACATAAATGCCTATAAAAATCTATATTTATGCAGGTAAATTTGAATTTTCTAAAGTCTAGCAGTCTCTTGCTAAATGTATTGCTTTATTTACCTACAGTATCTTATTAAAGGTAGACTCATCAATATGACATCTCGATATCAAATCAAATCAATGTTTTATTTGTCAAATGCGCTGAATACAACTACTAGACCTTACAGTGAAATGCTTACTTACAAGCCCTTAACCAACAATGTAGTTTTAAGAAAATACAACAAAAAAAGTAGGAGATAAGAATAACAAATGATTAAAGAGCAGCAGTAAATAACAATAGCGGTGCTATATACAGGGGGTACCAGTACAGAGTCAATGTGGAGGCTATATACAGGGGGTACCGGTACAGAGTCAATGTGGAGGCTATATACAGGGGGTTACGGTACAGAGTCAATGTGGAGGCTATATACAGGGGGTTACGGTACAGAGTCAATGTGGAGGCTATATACAGGGGGTACCAGTACAGAGTCAATGTGGAGGCTATATACAGGGGGTACCGGTACAGAGTCAATGTGGAGGCTATATACAGGGGGTTACGGTACAGAGTCAATGTGGAAGCTATATACAGGGGGTTACGGTACAGAGTCAATGTGGAGGCTATATACAGGGGGTACCGGTACAGAGTCAATGTGGAGGCTATATACAGGGGGTACCGGTACAGAGTCAATGTGGAGGCTATATACAGGGGGTACCGGTACAGAGTCAATGTGGAGGCTATATACAGGGGGTTACGGTACAGAGTCAATGTGGAGGCTATATACAGGGGGTTACGGTACAGAGTCAATGTGGAGGCTATATACAGGGGGTACCGGTACAGAGTCAATGTGGAGGCTATATACAGGGGGTACCGGTACAGAGTCAATGTGCGGGGGCACCGGTGTCGAGGTAATATGTACACATAGGTAGAGTGATTAAAGTGCATAGATGATAACAGAGAGTGGCAGCAGCATTCCGGGGGTGGGGGGCAATGCAGTGTACAGCGGGGTGGATTCCTGCTTACAGACATCAACAATAATATCATTCAAATCCTCTACATTGGAAAGAGACAAGTCTTTTACAGCAAAATGTTCTGCAATTCTAGCCATTTTGCCATGGGGTGGAGAGGTGTTTGCAGTTTTAAAGCTAATTTCCTGCAATTCTACACATTTTGTAATGACTCATGTCATGTTAATTTGATATCTGAGTGAGTATGACTAACAAAATCAATGGGGGGCCCTTTGAGATCAGGGCCCCTGGGTACGTGGCCTGCGGGCCCAGTCGGTATTCGGCAATGATTACTACAAGTTTATAGCTGGCTAGACTAATTACCAAACAAAAAATTGTTGACATGGCTAATGGAGTAACTGTCAGTGACTGATAATAACATGAAAAAAACTGCTGATGCACATCCAAATTTTGAAATTGCATCTAGTGTGTTCTACTAAATAACAATTTGGGTTGGGGGGCCCTTACCGGCCGGGGGCCCTAAGCACAAGTTTAAGCCTGAACCCAGCCCTGACCATCCAGGAAATTATGCTACAGAGTATTTGTTTTCTTTAAGAATCAGACAGGAAAAACTGGTTCTTTCCACTTATGTTCTTGCTTAAAACAGCAAAATCATAATCCCCATTTCTGTGGGCTTGTGCACATCTGTGCCACCCGTCCCGTAGCTTGTTTTCTGTCCTGATGTTTGGGAAGTCTAACACTTTGCAGTAAATGTCTATTTAAGGATTACATGTGGTGATGTAAAAATACAGACATTTTTGAAAGATATACATAATAATGGTGTTTAGTCTGTCTGTGCCCCTAGAGACCAGTAATAGAAGAGAGTGGTGAAAAAGTACTGTATCAAATAAATGTACATGCCACAGAACATAAACCCTGTATGTATAGGCCGACTGCCACATGGAGCTTTGCACTAACTCTATTCATTTTGTACCATACATTTCTTGCCAATCATTATCTGAGAGGTATCATAGGCTGTGGTTTTTGTTGTTCTCTTTCCATTTTGCACACACTGCATTTCAACCGCATGTCTTGATTGGATGTCTTTTTTATCTGTACAATCAGGTTCTTTTTCGGTTGAGATTTTCAGGTTTTTGTAAAACGTGTGTAATATGGATTCGTTTCCAATTGTATTAGTGAATGTACAGGATACACATGGTACTGTCCAATGAAATTCCTACTTGGAGGTTCCTTTTAGACAATGCAACAACAATAAGAAATAATAACAAATAAGAATACGAACATAAAGTAAATGTCTCAGTATAATATAATATACAGGAAGGCACAATTTATAGTCATGCTGTACAGACACGCTTGGCGATTGGCAACACCACTTAAACCAAATGTAAATCGTTTCTCATGAATGAGGGGAAATTGTCGTCTCAGAATTTCTGAACTAGCAGGCAGAATGGGTTCCAGAGAATAGTTTAGCCACAGTCATGATAGCCTATCATCACGGGGAAAACAACTTTCATAAGCACAAGGTAGCCTACATAAATACAGCATGCATGACTGAAATTCTCTATTCTAAAATTATTGCAAATGTATGATGGATAGATAGTTCATGAACAGGTTTTCATGCTGCCAGTCAGTTTAATCTTTGGATAAGAGCTTCATTATTTTCCTTTCTCGATGTCCTGTATCTGCCACAGGATAATCTACCCTCGTTAGATCAGGAATAGTATGAACTACGAAGCGATTTTAGATGGGAACGTACCAAGTGTCACCATATTTGAGGGGAAGGCTGGAAAGCGTAACAAAAGTCAATAGATAAACACCGAGGGCAAAGTGTAGCAGATAGGAAGCGGGAGTAGGACGTCGGATCAAGAAAATGCTTTGCACACAGATGGAATAAATCAATCGTTGGTAAGTAAATGCATTGTTAACTACCCGAAGAACAAACTTTTCGAGTCAACAATGGCTGGTTATTGGATTCAGAAGGATGCTGGAGCTGGCTGAAGTCGAATTCGTGGTTAGCTCGCTGGCTAGCTAGCTACAGTACAGTAGTTCGTGGGGTTTCGAGTTCCTCCAGTCATCCATTCCCAGCCAGACGGATTCTGCTCCTTGGATTGAGGGCTGCATGTAGACGTTACGAGTAGTGTAAACCACGTCCTGCATGTTAGGAAAACGGGTCAGTTTTCTTCGGAGGACAGAACTGTTTGATGCGTTTGTAGCATAAGTCAATATTGGCTAGTTTTATATACTGAGAAATGGTGGTGGTGGGGATTTCAGTCAGTCAAGGGATATGAAGTGAACAACTGTCAGAACAGCTTGCCAGCTCCTTCGCGAAGAGTGATCACAAAACATTGGGGATATGGACGAGAGTGATGATGGGGTAAGGTGCTTATAGCAGTAACGGTAAACTGGCTAAAATAAATTCCATAATGTCTTATTGTTTTTTATTTTTATAGCTAGTTACCTAGCCAGCTCAGAATATAACGATAATTTGGCTTGTTGGCTAGCACATTGTCAGCTGTGATTGCTACTGTTAGCTGTTGTCCCTGGCAGTTGATAGCATCATGCTATCTATCTAACTGTCATATCACACCATAGCAAGCATAGTGACAAATATTTAAAAAAAATACAATTTTTCCAAACGTATTATGTTTGCCACTAACGTTATACCAGTAAGAATATGTAACGATAGCCAAGACATTTTGAAATGTGTGGCTTGCTGTGGTGCTGGATAAGTATCAAGTGGAAGCTCTTTGTTGTCAGGAAGCCCCTTCAATTCACCATGATCTAATGTTATAGTCTAACTGTTAGCTAGTTAGACTTTCATTTTTATCCATTGAAGATGCTAGATTTTGTTGTTTGTAATTCATGATCAAAGCCTAGTTTGCACTCTTCACTAAATCAACTTGCTCTTTATTTTTGTAAATTTTGTGAAATAAACCATTTTTACGGTAAACCTAGTAGCTACATTATTTACAGTAACTGAGTTGCTAGTTCAGTTTTCAACACTGTAGTCATTGTAACATTATTTTGAAGGTAGATTCAACTAGCCAAGGGGTTTAACATAACAAGGATGCTCCTATAATATGACATTTAAATTGGCTGTGCTTGCTTGGATTAATCCTTGGATCAGATTCAAATCTGGGGTAGAGCCCCAACAGTGTTTTCCCCTCAGCAAATGTTTCCACTTCAGTATTTTCCCCTCATTCGCTCTTCAATTTCAGGAGCTTTAGCTAGAAGTCAGCGGGGTCTGCCTGAACTAATTCTTCACTTTGTACAGTTGTGCTCTGTTTGGATGTGATTATGTTAATGTAATTGGGAAGGCTTGGAGTGGTCCAGCAGTCTTACTGGCATTGTAAAATGAATTGCCAAGAGAGCAGTGCATTTAGCAGCAATGGCTTCGTTCGTAAACTGTTTGATTGACTGAGTACAGGATTGAAAAATCGACAGTGTTTCTTTCTCTTGCTTTTTTACACAGTCAGGATTTGTCATAAATGTACCTTAGTGAGAAGACATATCACATGGTTAAATTCAAGGGGCTCAATAAGTTACCTATTGTCCAAGACACATCTTACAGTTCATCCCATACACGGTGCAGTTTATCCACTCGGCCTTTGTATGACAGAACATTAGAGATGTATTGACGCATGCATCTCACAGTCCCTTAACTGGCTGTCAGAGACAATTTCCCTCCTAAGTATTTTCACTACTTATGAGGATGACCTGGTTTTACCACATCATAGCACAGTTCTGAAAGACAGTCTTTATTGTATTGCTACATAAGCCTTCAATGGCCCTGAGTCAGGATGGGCCAGAAGTCTATCCTGTGTGCAATAGGAATGCCTGCAACCTGTCATTAAGAGCACACTTCCTTCACTGTTCCAGAAAATGTTAATGAAGACGGTGTTCCCCGCTTACACTCAGTAGAGATTTCTGCCACCTCCGGTAGGTGTCCTGTGTTTGTCTGGGATTCTGTCTCCCCCTGTTCACCTGACACTTGGCCTGGTCTGACATGGGAGTGGCTGCATATGGTGTTGACTGGCCTGACAGCTGTGAAGGATGCATTGTTTCCTTAGGGGAGAGACAGAAACAAAGCATTATGCTAAGAGCCAAAAGGGAGCTGGGAATTGGCTAGTCTTTGTACAGGAGTAAGGCTATCATAAAAAGTGGCTTGATCAACATCAAATAATCATTTAAATGTTTCTTCATTTGTCCTGTTATCAGGTGAATTAAAATCAGTGAGCATATGAGATCGTTATTGCTTTCATTTGGTTGACTTCCTCCCTGCTAACCTACTCTTTAGCTCATTGCTATTAGAAGTGCCTCCTAACCCAGCTCCTTCTCCCATAACCCATACGGCACAGATTTTGGGCAAACACTCTTGTCTTTTTTTTTTACAGGCAAACAAGGAATAGTTTTTTCCTCAGCTAATGTGAATAGTGAGAGTTTTGTGTCTTCTTGGACAGACCTTCCTTTACTTCCATGAGTCAAGCTAAACCCAATGACACATGGGGTTCTGTTTTCCATTAATAAAGTGTGCATGCATTGCAAACCTCTAAAAATGAGGTCTTGTAGCAAAACATGACTTGATTTGGCACATCATTTAAAAGTGTTTGGAATCTTTCTGGTGTTTTTTCCCCCTCATTATGCATTGGCAAATGTAATTCACTAATGCCGTGTAGCCTATCTATTCTATTGTATCTAAGGTCTCCAGATGCACAATCATTGTTATTGAAATCCTGTAACAGGACTTTTCCGGAACAGAAATGTGATAAGGAAATGTAAAAGCAGTCTTGCCCTTGCAGAACGCCGCACTAACTAGATCATGTCTAATTTACAAGCTCCCTCCCTATAAGGAGTCTGCTTCTTCCTATAAGTAGTGCCCTACATGGAAGCCCCCATTTCACCTCATTAACAGATGTTATTATCACCTCTTAAATGGTATTACCCTTCAGGGTTCATATCCAGTCTATCCTGTTTGACTGATAGGTCATATGACAATCCCACTAACTAACATCCAGTGATCTGTAAAGGAATACAACTGCATCACCAACCCCATTTATATGCATGTTATAGGCCTACATCTTTGGGTCAAATGTATTGGATTTTTAAACTTAGTTTAAAAGCACTTCGCTGAAGAGAGTGCAGGTATAAAGCCCTGTGTCAAGTGACTGATGTGTCTGGCATCTGATATCAATAAGAGTTTTGGCAAGAAGCTGCTCTAAAGGAAGCTCTTTTGTCCTATTTATCAAACGCTCATGAAAGATCCAAAAGCGGATTATACCGGAAGTTTCATGAGATTCACTTTAGTTGTAATTTATGGCTGACTCTGCACTACAGATTTACAAAGCCTATTTACAAACAGAACAGAGAGAAAAATAAAAAAAATAAACTGATTGTACTCGAAGTAGGTTAGATGAGCATATTTAGGCATATGACATTACTGGTTTGGAATAATAAGCCTAACATATTTTGCTTTGATAAAAGCATATTTTGCCTCCATTTCTTGTTACTTGTATTACTCTCTTCTAAGTCTTCAGTCCAATGGTGTACTTACTATGTACCATTTCATACACTCACAGGACCAGATTGTGAACACACACACTAGTTCTGTAATAATTAGTACTTTTGCACCTCCTCCATTACATGGTGACACAGAAACACAGCCACAACAGATCACAGGTAGACATGCTGCTCAGCTTTAATCTGGAATGTTTGCCCATGGCAGAGCCACTGTGGCCCAGCCTTATTACGGCATTGTAAAAATGACAGGGGAAACATATTTTGTCATCACCCTCGAATGACTGAGGATTGGTCAGTGTGTTCATTTGAGTAGCATGTCATCTTATGCAACTTCTCAAAAGCAGATTTTCTTCACCTTTACCCTATCTGCTGTCCTGGCTTGATATTGTCTGGGACATTACTCTCCCTTTAGAGAGTTAAAGTTCTCTAGGAGTCTATGTGGGCCGTGCCTGTGTCATAACGGAAAAGCTGACCTGTAGGTTAGGCGCTCCAAACGCAGTGAACCAACTGTGCAGCTGCGTGTTCCGAGCCATCTGCACTTTTGAATTTTCTTTGAACCTCCAAAAACATTTTCCAACCCTAGATGGATCGGAGCACGGTCGTCCCACAGCCTTTTGGATTGACAAATACTTACTAACCATAAAATACACACCGGCTGTATTGTTTCTGACCGTGTTTACTACTCTAGTAGCGAAGACTTGCTCTTTATGTGTGTCCTGTCAAAGTTTACAATAACTTTAGAATGCTTGGGTTTGTCCTCCGAACACTATCCCTGATCTCTGCACACTGTATGACAGAAGTTAAGAGGGTTGAAAACCTTTTCATTGATTAAGAGGAGCTTCTCAAATTCAGGAGATGCAGGTAGGCCAATCTATTTTCACTTATTTAGCGTTCTGTATTTTTGTGTTCACCTAGATATGGTTGGTATTTTTCTCTCCTTATCAGGACAGCAGAACAGTTGCACTATTATTCAACAACTGTTCCTCAGTCAGTTTGAGTTAGTGTACCATTTGATAACATTGGAAATAATGTCAAGAAGCATTTTTTTGATAGTTTGGAATAAGATGTTTGTTTGTGGACTGGGTAGGGTATGGAAGTCCCCCAGAAACTTGTCAGTCTGCAAGTCCTTGAAAAGAAAAAGCCCAACCTTTTTCTGTGCTTGTTTACACAAGTCTCACACATGCTGAGTTCTGGAAGCACTATACCTAGTTCTACAGCTGAGCACATCTTTCACAGTCAAAGTAATGATATCCTGTTTGAGATGTACCGCTACTTCTTTTACCCAGATGTAAGTTTGGCTCAGATATTGAGCTAGCAAAATGCAATACATACTACGCTCTAATGTCCTGTCCTGGGATGAGGCAAATTTGAACCAAAAAATGGGAACCCCCTTTCCTCATTTTGTCAAACATAAACTGTTTCATTTGACTAATTCCCCAAAACATTGTGATGGATTTGCAATGTTTTATTATCCTGAATCACGCTGATCTTTTGTCATTCATTTCCATCAGATTTAGGCAGGCCGTAGGCAGGTCATTCACTGTACATAGACTTGTTCTATTGTGTTATTGACTGTATGTTTGTTTATTCCATGTGTTCCATTCTATGTTGTTTGTTTCACACTGCTTTGCTTTATCTTGGCCATGTTGCAGTTGTAAATGAGAACTTGTTCTCAACTGGCATACCTGGTGAAATAAGACATTTCAGCTCAGATGTGGATCTAGTTTAGATGTTCTCTTTTCAAATGTAGTTTGATGCCTTTGAGGACAAAATATTGCCCGATTGGTTACGGGCAATTCCAAGTAAACAGAATTATGCTGAGATTCGCTTTTTAAAATTCTCAGTTTAAAATGTATGCTGAACAAAAAACATTGATTTAAAATACATTTTTTTTAAATGACTGCAAAGTTTGGTAACAGTATTAAGATAAAATCTCCCTCCATTTTATTCTGTTACCAAACTTTATATCTGCACAGTTCTTCAGATTTTTCACTTTAAAATCTATACCAAACAAAACATTGATTTTAAAGTTGAACAAAACACAGAACTCTATACACAATGACTACTGTGCAGATACAAAGTTTTGTAACAGAATAAAACTGAGATTTTACTGTAATTATTTTTACCAAACTTTGAAAATCAATGGTTTTTGTTTGGTCAACATTTGTAGTGAAAAATCTAGGTCTCAGTGTAATTCTGTTACCATGGAATTGCCCTTACCAGAGAGTGACTTTACTTTAGCACAGGCGGTGAATTTCTGAACCCTCTGGAGTATGATAACTCTTAGCTCGAGTTCTTGAGCTCCAGTGTTTTCTAGGACCTTGATGTGACACTGCTCTGGCTCCTGTGGGAAAGGACAATGTACTGAGTTATGGTGCCTCTCTGGAGTGTAAAGAATAGACTAATGTAAAGTCCCAAATGGCACCATATTCCCTATCTAGTGCACTACTTTTGACCAGGGCCCATATTCCTATATAGTGCACTACTTTTGACCAGGACCCAATGTATGAGTCCTGGTCAAAAGTAGTTTACTAGATAGGGAATAGTGTGCCATTTGGAATATAGACAAGAGATCATCGTGACCTTTTTAATGGAAGCTGATTGACAGCTCACCTCCCATGACTATGTGGAAGTCAACTCTATTAATTACCCGAAGCATTAAACAAACTAGTGAATTATGATGTGGCCTTCACCCTCCAATGAGATTCCCAGCTGTTGCTAAGCGAAATAATTTAGTCCATCTGGGCAGATTTAGTAGAGTAGCCTATCTAGGCTAACCAGTGTGTTTTTTGTTGTTGTTTCTGTACGAAATGTTTTCTGTGAAAAACACTGCCATAGTGTCTTGTCTTTCACAAAATGATGGAATTTTGTTAATTTTCTAGGCTTTGTTCACCTTGATCAACACAACAGTTCTCATGAATGTCATAACAGTTCCAAAAGATGGTCTCTGTCTAACCAACCACCTCATTTGAATAGCATAAATTCTGTTATTGCAGTCAACATGATACTTTTTTAGTTTGTGTGGGCATTGAGTCTTCAATATTGGCTTATCAATTGTTCATTTTAAGCAATGTCTAATTTCAAGAGAGTTGGGGGGGGCTGCAAAAAACAACAACACTTTTCTGGTTAAAAAAAAAAGGGTCTGCATTCTCACGTCTCACATTGGCAGCCATGGCAACAACCGCTTTCCCACAGAGAGCTAAGTTCGCTTCATAGTTTCTTCTACAATTTAACCTCTCAATTTAGATTGGAATGTAATTTACAAGGTCATTTTACTTTGGAAGTTTTTATTTAGTCTATGTAGGAATTGTAATCAATCATTCAGATTATGCTAGTGTTCATATTAGCCTACTAGTGTAGGTTATTGACTATTTCTCAATAATGATCTCACTGTGTTTTTATGGCCCATCTATAGTGTTTTCCCACTCTTCCCCTTTTGTGCTCGTTGATGGATGCTGGCGTAATTCTAGTTTTAGTTGCCTGTCATTTGATCTGCAGAGCTTAATTCTTGTAATGGTCATGGCACTAAGCTTTGGAATGGTTTTCAAATGTGGATTTCATTGAATCAGAGTGCCTTTCTCCTGTTGAGTCATCCTGAAGGAACGTCATGCAATCACTGTTGTAGACTTTAGCAGAACTAGGCCTATTAATTGTATGGCTGTTGGGAATGTTGGCTAATGAAATACTTTACTGAGCCTTTGCTAAGGTTCAAACAGAATTCACTAGCCTTACTTGGATTGAGAGAGCCAAATGCTTCACGTACATTAGATGGATCCTTCATATGTGAACCTTTGACCTCCTCGGCACTTAGGCAGTAGCTTAAGCGTCTTTTGAGATCATGGCAGGTGAGTAGCTACTCTGATACATGAGACCACTTTGATGGCATTGGCGGCCTGGCAGGCAGAAATCACGATCTAGAGACACATCACTGTAAGCTGTTTTAAGGGAGGCTCTGACTTTCAGAACATGGACTGCTTGAGCTTTTATTGAGGATGCTGTGTGGCATGTTCTTATCTATAACACAGATAGTTTAGGATAATGTAGGCCTGAACTCTACTCCTGTATCACATTTAGCTTTACCCTTTAGCACTGCCTTTGTTCTTTAAAAAAAGTCTGATTGTTTTAGAATTCTTCAACTTTGTCAATGTTTGATTAGATTAGATCAGTGGTTCCCAAATTGTGAGGGCTCTAGGGGTCTTTTTTTTAAAAAATTTCTAAACTGTATTTATAACTTGGCAGAAATGTCCAGATCAACTATCCCATGTCAGTTTTTTGGGGGGCTAGGTTTTTTAGCCCATAGATTTTGTAGTACACATTAGACATGGCAAAATGTATGGAGTTGTAAGAAAATTAGCTTTAAAACTGCAAAATGTTCTCTGCACCCAATGATAAATGTGTAGAATTGCAGAAAATAAGCTTTAAACCCGGTAAAATGTTCTCCCTGCCAACAAGAGGTGCACGGGATGTTCCCCAATGCTGGAAGGGGGGCCTAAGTGAAGAGTTTTGGAACACCCTGGGCTAGGTTACGCTGTTTCAAGATTTTAAAAATGTGTAATAATGTTATGGTTTTACGTTACAAACTCATGTTAGTTTTACCCTTATGCTCACAGAGATTTTACCAATGAGTGTTCCCTGCTTTGAAAGAGACATGGCGGTAAGTGGCTGATGGTACTCTGTACGTTATAATCAATCAAAGATGTTGCTGTTAAAAACAAAATCAATAAATCAAACTAAAGCAACCGGAAATTATTTTGGTCGTTTATAATCAGAAACGATATCAAGATCTGAAGTTGATTCGTAGAGCATGGTCAAGGGAAATGCTTTTGAAAACATGGCCAGATGGTTAAATAGCGGTAGGTCTACTGTCAAGGTGATGTGATTAGCCTCAATCTGATTTTGGTTTCAAAACACCCAGATGAAATGAACTCTGTTTTACTGTCCAATCAATGGCCACTGGTGGAGAGAGATCTCAATGATTTATGAATGATAATGCTTACTTATCAGAGAATCATCTTGCCTACGGTAAATACATGTTCTTGTTTATTCTTGCAGGCTGAAACGTTTGTTTGGGTTAACAGCTCGTCTTCACACGCTCAAAGTGTTGCGAAGGCCAAGTACCAGTTTCTCTTTGGAAAAGGAGACGAGACCAGCTCTACTGAAAGCGGTATGGCACCTTTCATATAATCTACCCCACATGATACTTCACAACAGTATGATGTTATGCTGTTTGCTGTAGCTACGGCTACACTTGGCATGAGGCCTGGGACATTATCCTCTTTTTAAAAATGTTTAATTGTTCATTTAATAACATGCATGAAATGTGTCACAGTTGGACCCCTGCATTTTGCTGAAAAGGGTTCTTGAAATCCACTAAAAATATAGACTAATCCTGGTCTATTAATCATTCATCATCAGGCCTAATGCATACATTATTTTACTGGCTAATATGAATAATTCTAAATGATTAGTGCAGGACTGCCCAATTACAGTACTTAGCTATTTATAGTGCACTGTAAGAACCATACTGTGAAAGTTCTAGGAAGCTCCTATATCAACCAGTTATTGATGAATCGGCCCAACAAGCCAATTTCTCTACAGAAAGAGGCTGTAGAAGTTGAGCCTTTGCATTCACTGCCTTTTAGCCATGAGTTGAACAGAGCCTACTTTCCCAAAGTGCAATGAATCATTTTGGGGAACTGTAGTAGGGCCTATATAAACAAACCATTTTTCAAAGCAAGCCCATGAACAGTAGTTAAGTGCTGTGTCAAACATTCCCAGAAACTAGAGATGAATAAGTACTGTATAGTGATGTGTTTCTATCGTTCCATTTAGTGTGAACATTAGCCTGTTTGCTGAGGTAATGCTACATCTGCACAGGGAAGACTTCCTCTTTTTATTACCTGTCAAGAGCCAGTCCGATAAGAGGTCTCAGCCCTGACTGGTTACCCAGGCTATTTAGCAGGAGCTTAAAAGGTCATTAGTAGTCCACAGGGATTTGCAAACATCATCTAGACATCTCCCAAGTGATGCTGCAAAGTCATGACTTAGTGCTATCACTTTCACTCTGTCCACTATCCTATCCTTCTCTACAGGGGTCACACAACTGGTGATCCTCAGCCTCCCTCGTTAACTAGACATTATATACAACTGTTGTATAAGATACGCTGTCTGTGTCCAAAATGGCATATGAAGTGCACTACTAAAGGGCCCATAGGGATTTGTTCTAAAGTAGTGCACTATGCCTGACACAGCCTCTGTTCTGACGCAACACCAGTCTAAAGGTCTATTGTTTTAACTCCCTGTGTCACCCAAGTCATAAGTTATTTTGATGGCAGAAATCTAATTTAGCATAATAATAATAAGTCCCCATGAAAATCCATACGTTTAATCTAGAGATTTTGTTTTGTTTTGGATGCGTCTCAATCCACCTCATCGGCCTATGTCGAACTTCTGCATTTGCGGTGAAAGGTGACAGAGCTAGAGCGGTGTTTATCAGACCATGAGACATCCTGAAAATCTCTCTTCTCACACAACTGGAGTCGGTACAACCAATCTGCCAACTTCAGTCTATAGCGTCCAGACAGTTTGGGATACACGCTAATATGACCCCTCTGTGGAAAGGTGAGACTCTCTAGGATGCCCACAGGCCTCACAAGACTCGCCTGAAGGTCCCCGGGGCCAGTTGAAAAAAAATGGAAGTACAGTATATATGGAGATTGTTTAGTGCCAAAAATAAGTAGTTAAATACCTGTCCAAAAAAATAACAAATGCTTCCTGATCTTTCTTATACGCTCAGATATAGGACAGAAACTTCAGAACAAACTTCCCTTTGGAACTATCTGTTGTTCCATGTAGGGAATCTTTTATTCATTGCGTTTGTATGGGCTAATGACAGTAAGGCCAAAAACAATTCCATATGGCTTAGTAGAACCCCCCCCCCCCCCCCCCGCGGCTTAGACTCTAATGGGTTAAGAAACATGGCCTCGAATCTCTCATGCTATGTCAGTCACTCTCCAGTAGAAACAGATATTGATACAGTAAAAACAAGGAAATGCTGCCATCTAGTGTAATCGTGTTCTTGACATAACGTCTTCTATGACGAGGACATACAGTAACTGGAGACAGGGATCGGGGTCTGGTTAAGTAGGCAGGACATGGAAGAAAACGCTCTGAAATGGAGTGGTACGATCTGAAAAGGAACGATTGCTTTCTTTTACCGTAGCAAAACGGTGTGCCCTAATAAACAGAACCGTGTTGAACTCATTGTGTTGGTTTCAAGTCTGGGCCTATTAGCCTAAACAGGGCGGAGCAGGTTGCACATGATGTTTTTACTTTTAAGCTACCTCCTGTTCATCCAGTTCTGTTCTGGGTTTCATTAGCCTACATGCTAATGATGCAGTACCTTTGATGGTATTCACTATGTATCACTGTGACAATAGACCTCTTACTTGACCTCATCCACTCCACCGTTCATGTCAAATTAAACTGGATAATTGTATTAATTGACACAGCTGTCTCGTCCAACTCTTCGTGAACAGGTTCAACAAGAGGACAGAGTGAAATACTCCAGGATAAAAACCCTTAGGTGTATTTAGTTAATTTAGTAATTATACATTCTCCCTACATGGCTCAAAGCAGCTTAAAGCTGTTCAATATTGAACTAGATACTAAGGTATTCAATAGAAAAAAAGACCTGCTGTTTTGGCAAAATTGTATCCATCACACTCGGCTAATTTGAAATAAATGTTTGTGAATACATGTGAACTGAGCATGCTGAGCTTTGGTCCACTGTCTGAAGCCGTTTGCCGGCCAGTGAAAGGGACATCTGCGTGTGAAGGGACGAAAGAAAGAAAAGGAACCAGCAGTATTAGTTTGGATTCATCCCAGCCCTTCCTTGGCACCTCCTAGCCCTTCTCCTTTCATGAAGTGGACACAGTGCCGTAGTGTTCAGACTACAAGGCTTATTCAGAATTAGTCCAAGAGAGATATTTATCTTACACCGAGAGGAAATGCACATTGTTTCACATCCTAAATCAATATAATCTATCTAATGATGGTGATAGCGATGATAAGTAACCATTTATATATTTTTAAAGTGCACATGTGACATTTGTATTGATCTATTTATCTTGTAGTATTTGACACATCTCATTTTCTCAGTTTCAGCATCAACCTCTCACGTCTTAGCGGACGAGGGGAGTAGTAGCACCAGTCTAGACACCTGTCTCCAGGACGATGACATCGATGAAACCTCGCTGTTCCTGGAGATCGACCGTGAGCTGGCCAACCTGCTGAGCGGCCTCAGCGCCAGGAGCCAGAATGCTCCAGCCGCCCACGCCCAACCTGTGGACAGCCTACACCCAGCGGACAGTAGTGAACATCAGAGCGCAGCCATCATGATCCCCTGTAGCGGTCAAAACGGGGCCTCGCAGGATGTTTCCAGCCGGACCTCAGAGAGAAACGGTGAGGGGGAGGAGACCAATGTGGACCTGGACATGTCTGGCCTGGGCCTTGTTCCACCGGGAGACCCACTCCTCTCGCCCACCTTCCTCCTGGACTCGTGGACGGAAACGCTGCTGAAAGATACGGCTTCCCTGAGCTCCGCGGCCCAGAAGGCCTTGGGCGTCTCCACCGTGGCGGCCGAGGTAAACGGAGACTTCAGGAATGCGCCCGCTGCGAACTGCCAAGAAAAAACAAGTGCCGGCCTGACAGCTGCTGCATTCACATCTGGGCCATGCTCAGGGGCGGGTGTGGTACCCGTGGTGGACCAGTCTGAACCTCCCAGGAGGGGTTCAGAGGCAGCGACCGAGCCTGCCGGAGGGGGGCTGCTCCTGGACGAGGAGTCCCTGGAGGAGTCCAGTAAAATCCTGGCCGAGATCCCAGGCATCTTCACCGCCTTCCTAGACGGGGGCCAGCTGAGGGAGAAGCCCCCTAAGAAACTGCGATTTGCGGAGAGCCGGCCAGGGAGCACGACGACGGTGGTGGCGGCGACAGACGTTTGTGGTCAGATGGGACATGAGCGAGGTAGTGAGGACTCGGAGAAGGGACTGGAGGGACGTAGGAGCTGCAGCAGTCTGAAGGTAGAGAGCTCAGTGGACAGTCTGAGTCCTCTAGAGAGACTCCCCTGCCGGCTGTCCCTGGAGGACGAGGTGTTCCGGGTGCTCCCTGACATATTTCTGCACCAGAGCCCTGATGGAGACGCGGCACGGGAGCCCAGCTCAGATAGGTACGTCACATATCTGCTATATTCCAAATGGCCTCTGACCCATAGCCACTCCTGTGGGTCTGGGGCTGTATTCAGCTTCATTGTTTTCTTTCAATTAATACGGTTATATGGACAGGAAGTAGCTGATCTTAGATCAGCACTCATACTTTGAGACACTTGTTACATACGGCCTCTGAAAGGATTGGACAGCTGTAATTAAGTTCAGTCCATAGGACAGGACGATCCAATCCTTTCAGATCTACAGATGTCCCTAGTCCCTAGTGCAGGGGTCTGAAACGTGTGGCTTTGGTGATCTATAATTTGTCAAAGTAATCAATACACTATAGGCCTAATAGTACTCAAATAAACACATCAAATTAGCTCTACTCACACTTGAACAGCCACAGAAAAGGTTATTTGAAAACCGTTGAAGTTGACTACACCCCTTACTATTCAACACAATTCTGTTTCGTTTGAAATGCAGCCAAGTGCGCCAATGTCTCTCAATTTCTTTTTCTTTACAAAGATTTTAATTGAGGTATTTTGTATGTTTA